>NC_057794.1:9291000-9334297 GCF_018294505.1 Triticum aestivum | reverse complement strand
GCGGCGGTGGAGCGGGGGAGGGTTGCGGTGGGTCGTCGGTGGCAGTGGAGCTAGCGGGGGAGGGTGCGGGTGGGATCGAGATGGAGGGGGATCGAGATCGAGATGGAGGAGGAATCGAGATCGAGATGGAGGGGGATCAAGATCAAGTGTCCTTATGAATTCAAAAAGTGCCCATGAAATTTAAAAATATTCATGATATCAAAAAGTGCCCATGAAATCGAGAAATGAAGACTATGATTTAAATACAATCGATGTTAGCTAGCTATCTGTTCACAATCTTCTTGCCCTTCTTTTTCGCAAATGAAGTTCTTCTATGGAATGGACGTCCTTTAGGTAGGGTGGTCCTACTTCTTCTTGTGGTGTGTGCTGCTACTTCATCGTCGTCGTCATGTTCGATCTTTGGGTCGCCGTACTTGTCGAAGTCTTGCTCATTGGCTACTCCATCCATTCCGATGATCTTCCTTTTGCCTCTCCTCACGACAACACGACTGGGCTTTGACGGGTCGGTAATGAAGAAGCATTGGTCCACTTGGGAAGCCAGTACCCATGGCTCATTTTTCGCGGTGACGTTTGCGCCCGCGGTCTTGGATTTGGCTTCGGGTATAACCATGGTGGTGAAATACTGGTCTTCTTTTAGGACGCTCTTGGCCCATCTGACCCGGAACATCGGGACCTTCTCTCCAGCGTAGCTCAGCTCCCAGATCTCCTCGATCCTTCCGTAGTATATGTCCTTGTCGTTACCGGTGTAGGATTCCATCATTACCCCAGAGTTCTGATAACCATCGCTCTTCATGTCCTTGTCCTCGGTGTAGAATGTGTAGCCATTGATATCGTATGCCTCATAGGTCATCAGGTTGTGCTCGGCGCCCTGTGACAAGGCGAATATGAGTTGTTCTTCCGCAGAAGAATCTTCATGTAAAGGGTACGACAGAAGCTTCTGCTTGAACGAACGCGTGAAACATGAGTTGTGCTCTTTGAGTATATCTCCGTCCGTCCTCTGTTGGCCTCGGTCATTGTACGTCTTCTCAATAAAGGTTTTGTGCTCTACCACCCAAGGATCGACCATGTCTATGTGTTGTAGCGCGACTAGGTTTGCTCTTTCAAAGTCGGCGAGTCGACCCTCGAAGTCGACATGCATTTCGCGGCGACCCTCACGGTGACCCCATCCAGCGAGCCTGCCGAGGTGCCTGTTGACGGGCAGACCAACGGGGTTCTCGATGCCTAGATAATTCGTGCAGTAGGAGATGCACTCTTCGGTCAGAAAGCCCCTGGCTATACTTCCCTCTGGACGTGAGATGTTGTGAACGTATCCTTTGATGACACCATTCATCCTTTCGAACGGCATCATGCTGTGCAGGAACATCGGCCCGAGTTGGATGATATCCTCCATGATATGGACCAGCAGATTCACCATAACGTCGAAGAATGCGGGCGGGATGTACATCTCAAGCTCGCATAGTATCACCACGATCTCTTCCTGTAGCCTTCTGAGTTGCCTCACGCCAATCGACTTCCGAGAGATGACGTCGAAAAAGTTGCATAGGCCAAATAGCATTTCACGGACGTGCGCGTCCATGATTCCACGGATTGCAACTGGAAGTATCTGCGTCATCAGCACGTGACAGTCGTGAGACTTCATCCCGCTGAACTTCTGCTTCGCTGGGTCTAGGTATCTGCTTATCTTCCCCGCGTAACCGTAAGGAAGTTTTACTCCTAGGAGGCAGGTGAAAAACTGCTCGATCTCCTCCTGACTTAGAGTGAAGCACGCAGGAGGGTAGTCATTTTCGGTCTTCTTGGCCTTTTTGCCTTTGCGACAACTTTCTGTGTCCTGCTTCGCCTCATCATCATCATCATCATCATCATCATTAGCATGAATCTCCTGCCTGATGCCCATTGATTTCAAGTCTGCCCTTGCTTTCGGCCCATCTTTGGTCCTCTCTGGCATGTTGAGCAGGGTGCCAAGCAGACTCTCGCACACGTTCTTCGTGATATGCATGACATCAAGGTTGTGAGGCACACGGTGGATCTTCTAGTACGACAAGTCCCAGAAAACAGACCTCGTTTTCCATACCTTCAGCAGCGGATCTGGAGCCTTTCGCTTCTTTCCCGGCTCTGGCGCCTTTTGCTTCTTTCCCGGCAGTGGGCAGTCTTTCCAATTTTTCAACAGCTTGTCTATTTCCTCGCCGCTCCTCGTACACGGGCGTTTTCGGGGTTCGGTTTCACCATCGAACAGATCCTTGCGTTTCCTCCACGGGTCATCGTCGCGAAGCCACCTTCGATGTCCCATGAACACGGTTTTCGAAGACCCGGGATCTCTATCTAGCTGGCGATACATTGTGTCATCCATGCACCTTACGCATCCAGAAAATTCGTGGACTACCTGCCCCGCGAGATATCCGTAACCGAGATAGTCGTGCACCGTCGTGAGCAGTGCGGCTCTCATAGGGAAATATCCTTTCTCTGCGGCATCCCACGTATTGGCTGGCGTTTTCCACAGCGTGTCTAGCTCCTCTTTCAGCAGCCCCAGATACAGATTGATGTCGTTCCCTAGTTGTTTTGGCCCTTCAATTAGCATACTCATGTGAATGTACTTCCTCTTCATGCACAACCAGGGGGGAAGGTTGTACATCCACACAAACACAGGCCAGGTGCTTTGTGTGCTTCTCTGGCTGCCAAACGGATTGACTCCAGCGGTATTCGAAGTTCAACGCTTGCCACTGGCTCGCATCCTTAGGGTGACTCAGCATCTTGTCTTTTTTATTTATCTCCGGATCATTTCCATCATCTTCCCGCTTCTTCTCCTCCCTATCCGCGTGCCAACGCAGGAGCTTTGCTACCTTAGGGTCCGCGAAATACCGCTGTAGACGAGGAGTGATCGGAAAGTACCACACCGATTTTCGAGGAGCTTTCTTCCTCTTCTTGTATCGAGTGACACCGCACACTGGACATATGGTAGACTCCGCGTGCTCGTCCCGATAAATGATACAATTGTTCATGCACACATGGTATTTCACGTGCGGTAAATCCAGAGGACACACGATTTTCTTCGCCTCCTCGAAACTGGTCGGGCACTTGTTCCCCTTGGGAAGACGTTCGTGCCAGAATGACATGTTCTCGTCGAAGCATGCGTCGGTCATTTTGTGTTTTATCTTCATCTCCAGAGCCATGAGCGTTACTTTCAGGCGGGTATCCTCGGGCCTGCATCCTTCATACAATGGAGTAACCGCGTCTATCTCCAGTTGATCCAGCTTGGCTTTCTCTCGGGCGACAACTCTTGCGTTATCCGTCTGCTTGAGAAGCAGCTCTTGAATATGAGGGTCCTGCACCCAGCCTCCATCGTCGTCTGCTCCGGCATCTTCATCTTCATGATCATGCCCTTCGTCTTGATCTTCCTCATCATCATGTACGACATCTTCTACATGATGACTGTGTACAGCATCACCGTCGTGATCATGTCCAGGAGATTCTTCGTCTTCTCGCCCGCCCTCGCCGCGGTGGTACTTGTCTTGTTTTCCTTCCTCATTTCTTACCCGGCCCCCATGGACGACTTCATAGTCATCTTCATCACCTTGCCACCGATAGCCATCCATGAAACCACGCAAGAGCAGGTGGTCCCGCACCTGCCCGGAATCCGGGTCCGCAATAAGGCTCTTCAGCTTGCATCTTCTACACGGACATCTTATCTCCGTCTCATTCTTTTGAAGCATCTCGGCCTCCGCGGAGCTCAAAAACCTATTCACGATGCCTTCAGTCATCGTGCGGACCATGGTCGCCTGCGGGGTAGAGCAAAACGATATTTTAGAACCAAAAAAAATTTGGCATGACCTTCCCTAAAAATAGGACAAAAAAGAATGCATAGTGCCAAAATTCTCGCCGAAACGGAAATGAATCAAAACATTTCGGCAAAATATTGGTAACTATCGCATTTCAAATACCGGTACCTTCAAACACAAACATATATGCAACACCACAAACATACATAGATCTAGCTAGGCCACAAAAAGTGCATGTGCACGTTGTTGGAGCGAGCTAGGGAGAAAAAAGTAGATCTACATCATGAAGATAGCTTTCCCCTTACTTACCTATAAAAAAAAGGTAATATCACCACTTAATTTTGATGAATCTATGGTGGAAATGAGGTGAGGAGGAGGAGATGGCCGAAAGCTTGGAGAAGGAGGTGGAGGGAATGAAGTGGGGAAAGTGAGTGGGTAGGTGTGGGGCTGTCCAAAATATCTTGCGGGGGTCCCAGGTTACTAATGACGCACCACCAGCAAATGACGCACCACCTGCAGGTGGTGCGCCATTAGTAGTTTTGCAAAAAAGTAAAAAAATAAATATATATACTAATGGCGCACCGGGTAATAGTGCGCCATTACTAGTTTAAACTAGTAATGGCGCACTCTGAAACGATGCGCCATTAGTAGTTTTGCAAAAAAAAATAATTTTTTTTACAGTAATGGCGCACTGTCTGCTTGGTGCGCCATTACTACTTAGAATTAGTAATGGCGCACTTCGACCTGATGCGTCATTAGTATGTATGAAAAAATGGAAAAAAAATTAATACTAGTGGCGCACCCTGTTTCTGGTGCGCCATTAGTGTCTTCCACACTAATGACGTATTACCAACCGGTGCGCCATTAGTATATAGTAGTGGCGCACTGCTTCCATGGTGCGCCATTAGTATTAATCCTATCTATAGCCCTTTTCCTAGTAGTGTATAGATTTTGAGTATATAATTTCCGAGTATGTCACATTTATTTATATTGTTGGGTATACATTTTTTTGGGTATGTCTCCAGTATCATTTACAGGTATGTCTCGAACGAGTATACATGTATCAGCAAAGGGTCTGTTATTTTCTGGTATATCCCCATGCAAAAGTATATCAGTTTTGTGTACATCTCCAAGGAATATAAGTCTACTAGAAAAAGTATATGGATACGATATCTTAGGTATATGTACGAATGAAAAAATTGGCTCGGCATCAACATGTTCTATACAAATCTAAAAGACAAAAAAAAAATAACTAGGATGACATATTATATTATTTGTCCATGTTAATTTGTATAGGGAAATTAATTGCCAGAAAGTGCAACCCAACCTTAATTTTCTTTAAATGTTAGATACCTTGAAAATTAAATCATTTAAAAAATACACAAGAACATCCATTGGTTATATGATACCATTGGTATACTCAATAGGTATATAGATATACCCAATGAGTATACATATTTTTTGTGGACATTAGGGATACAGTACATTGGGTATATGATACCATGGGTATGTCCTACGTATACCGAACAGGAGGTCTACGTATACCATGGGTACCATACATTAGTCATATGATATATGGGGTATCATACATTAGTCATACGATATATCGGGTATCATACATTTGATGTGTATGTATGACAACGCCCAAAATACAGGCACCCAATACCAGTTGAGTAACAATTATACAACATGATTCACCTTATTAAAAAAAATATGGGTACAATATCTTAGGTATATGTATGAGCAAAACTATTGATTCTCGGTACACACATGCTTTCTACATACCTAAAAGTTTCTACGTGAAGTGAGTAGTAGGATAGAGTTTGGATGAGTGGAGGGTTTGGTAGAGGGATCAGTTTGGGCCTTCTACCGACCGTGTAATCTCTCTTGTACATATTTTTCTCTCTTCTATAAAGCTATGGTACGCCTTTGGCATATCCTCGAAAAAAACTAGGACAATGTATTATATTTTGGTTAACCATTGAAATAGTAGGAAAGGCTCGTACTGCATATATATTATTTGGTCACATTAAATTATATAGATAAATTAGTCGTTAAAAATTTCAGACTGGCCTTAATTTTTCTTAAAGTTCAGATACCTTGAAATTAAATATATCTTGTGTATATACGTAGACACACCATCTTTTTTGTAGAACCGACACTAGCGTGCATTAGTATAGAAGAAACACCATACAATTTTGTTTTGGAAAGGAACTATTGCTAGCAAATAAATATAATACATTTTTTTGGAAAGTAATCGTAGACCATTATGGTAATAATGCATTCAGACAGAATATGGAAAGCTATTATATGTAGGACTCCCCTTCTGTATTCCTGGGAGTATGTACTCCCATCCTCAATATACTTTATATACGCATTAATTATACCTCTTTAATATTCGCAATATATTTCAGTAAATATTCTAAGATATCCCAATACAAGTTTTGTTCAAAAAATATCATCTGCGACATACTTTTTGTAATATACCTTTTTCACGTACAAAAACATCAGTATATATGTAAACATTTAAAAATATATAGACTCACATGAATTTTTTCATGAAACTCATTTTCGGATATCTAATAATTACTAATGAAGTATATTAAAAATAATAAAGAGGCATAAAAGATTCATCTATGTGGTATATGAGGAGCGGGAGTACGTACTCCGAGGAGTACGCAACCATTTTCCATGCAATTAATGCCCCATGTGATTGATCTCTTTCCAAATATTGGTGCATGATATACCTGTCATAAAATGCAAGTCATTATAATAGCATACAATTTATTTTCATATATGATATGACATCCTAGTTTCTTTTAAATCTTTATTTATAATATATGCACTATAATACCTTGCGTACAATTTCTTGCTTTTGCCTTGTATTCTTTATCGAAATACAATACTCATAAACATATGATGCACCCATCTTTTTTTGCTATTAAAAATAAAAAATACTTTCATCTATGTAGTAAGAATTTGTCCTATGTACCCATATACCTAACACAAAGAATTTATACACATATAATAATACATCTATGACAGAAACCTAAAAATGATATACCCATGCACGATAAGCGAATTGATATACCTAAGAAATATACGTCCCAAACATAACATACCTCAAGATGATAATTAATGTATGATGATAACCAATATATTTTTAAATACGTAATCAAGCCCTAGCAAAAAAATGTATATACAAAAATATGCATACTCTGACATGAAATCTTTTTTACATATCCTGTACATACCCCAATGTGAAATTTATATGTACGTCCCCTGACTTGCCCCGCAAAAAAAATACCCTGCCTTAAAATTTATGTGTACATACCCATAACCGTACATACCTTGTCTTAAAATTTACGTGTACATATTCATAAATATATATACTCAACGTGAAATTTATGTATAGATACTCATAAATATACTTATCCTTGTGTGAAATTTATATGCACATACACATAAATATACATAACCCAAAATAAAATTTATGCAATTTGCAAAAACATAAAATTTATGCGTACATACCTTGACATTATTTTTTTCTCTACGTACCCATAAAAATGTACATACCCAACGTTAAATTTATGTATCATGCACCGACATATACTTATGTATACATACTCTAACCAGAAATATATGTGTATATACCTGAACGTAAAATTTGGAAGATTTAATTCATTTATGACTATCTATTAATTTAAACATAAATGGTTGTCATGCATGCATGCACGCTTACCATACTTATTAATTACTGCCATATATAATCACATTAATTATTTACCATATCAACACAAATGTCATACATCAACTCACCATCTAACGGCTACAAGGTAAGGTGCCCAGTGTCCCAAACTGCCAAATAAGGGGCCGATCCCGGCGCCGCCCCGCCCCCACCTTCTTCCCGGCGCCGCCCCACCCCCACCTTCTTCCTGATGCCGCCCCGTCCCCACCTTCTTCCCGGCGCCACCCCTGCTTCCACCTCCCGGCGCCGCGCCGCGCCGCCCCCACCGTCCGGCGCCGCACCGCCCCCACCTCCCGGCCACGCACCGCCCCACACCTCCTAAGGGACGCCCGCCCCCTACTCCGCCTGGCCAAGCGCCACCGCGCCACCGACCTGCTCACCGGCGAGGCCCTCCTCCCCCACTGCCGCCATGGCCGTTCGACGCCATCACTGCAGGCCGTTCGACACCACTACCGCATGCCATCCTCCTCCGCAAAGGTGACCCGTGACCGAATTCATTGCTCTGTCTACGCCGCCCGTACATCTCACCATTCGATCGGTTTTCTTGTTCTTGTGCAGAGCGTGACCGGTGGCCGCTGGAGGCCAGGCTCATTTGCGCCGCCCACGACGGCAGCGTCCGCAAAATCAAGAGTAAACCGCGCCTCTCTCTCTGCCCCCTCCAGTGTTCCGTCTCCGTCTGCTCTAGATATGCCCGGGCCGGCCTCTTAGGGTCGATTTAACCACCGTACGTGCGCGCGCCGGCCGCTGCCTTCCGATTTCGTTGGCCGATTAGTGGTGGCTCCGTGGTGCCTGATGCTGCTGGGGTTTTCTAGCTGCAGACCAGTCACGATTTCTCAAGTAGCACGGGATTCTTGCTACGGTTTCTAGGATTAGCAGCGAAGCTGGGGTTTTGGGGGACTTCTCTAGTTGTAGGTCAGTGACATTTCCTAATTAGTACCCCAATTCGATGGAACTTCAGTATTATACCATGGAATTCTTGCTATGATTCATAGATAAAAAGTGCCCCCTTTTTTCATGTCTGTGAACTGCAGAGACCGCAAAGGAGCTGGATGTGCATGGGCACGGTATCCCGGCGATGGTGGCCAGCACCACCTACATGGGAATGAACGCGCTGGACATCAGTCCAAGTAGAATAACGGCCACCATCTTAACAAAGCGTTGCACAGCCGTCCAAGTGGAGTACATACAACAGTCCAAGGTGATGCATGATCACTGATGGATTCTACATCTTTTTATTAGTTTGAATTCTGCAAGTCTCAATTCCATGGAAGCTTGCCCGCGATGTGGCCAACATGCTTTCGGCAAATAACGGCACCACAACCAGCATTGGCAGCCAGCATACGCACTGCATGCTCGACTGCTGCACACTGCCGCCATGGATGTAAAATACACATATTTTTTTAGCAGTTTGGCAAAAATAGAATTTTGATATCAGTTCACCCTTGAGAGGTAGCAAGTGCGGAGCAGAAAAAATGTAGCAATTCAGTAAAAATGTTTACATGTACAAACGCTTCAGCAATCAGTAGAAGGCCACTTGATTTACAGTCTAATCTTGGAGATAAGTCCAATATCCTAAGTTTGCAATGGCAGGTCACTTGTCCGAAGTCAAGGGTCCACGACATATGTTTTAGAAGATCAGTACCATCATTACAAAAAAATCAGTACTATCATTACAAAAAGGTAAGAACTAATTATGCGTGAAAAGAGCTGTTATCTCTGAAATTCTGGAAGAGTTCACACAGACTGTGGTTTAGTGAAGTCTGTCAGGTTCTTATTTTAGCGAGACACTCAGTTTACGTTTCTTATTTTAGCTCAGTACAATTTCTAATTTTAGTTAAGTTCAGTATAATTTGTTCTATAAAATATAGTACAACAAACAATTCTATTGAGTGTTTTCTGCTGATATGTTCGCAAAATATATATGTTGTAATGATATATATTCTGTTCCCGTAGGAGGTTCAAAGACTGCCGTGTAGCAAGTTCAAGAGTTTAGTTTTGTGAAAAAAGTGATTTCTTGGTCAGGATTTCCTCCCCGGCGACGTACACTCATCCGTGCTCCACCGGGTTTCCTCCTCCTCCCTTGTCCCTCCTTCCCCCATCGCAGAGACATCCATGCCTCCTTCCATCATCGTTAAGGGAGCAGGAGGTGCTCCAGCAGGCGTCCGCCGGCGAAATATGCAGGCCAGCCTTCATCTTCCACCTCTCCTACTCTCCGTTGGTGCAGCAGCGCCATCATGCAGTTCGGCCGCTCCTGGGCGCACGAGTCATGACAAAATTCGCACCATACATTAATATTCTGTCATTTATGTTCAGCAACTATTCAAATAGTTTGTACATTCTGAATTGCAAAATAAAATAAAATTGTACACTTAGATGTGATAAACACATTTACCTTAATAATTGTCCCCAATAAGCAGCCAGAAAGATTCATCTTGTACATATTTCTTACTTTCTATCACTATCAGTTCAAGTTATCAAAATGGTATAAAAAACAAGTTGAATATTCCTTGTTTTTTGTCTCTTTGGATCCAAAACATTTTCAATTCTAGTGTAGCTTGCTATAAGAAAATATAACTTCATTGTGCAAAAGCTCAGTGGTTCAAATGCGATTTGTAATTCACTATGCAAACGAAATATATAAGTTCATAGTAGTCTCGGTTGAGTTTATTGCTTCAGTTCAATTTCTAATTTTTGTTCAGTTCAATTTCCAGTTTTAGTTCAGTTCAATTCTTATTTTTAGTTTAGTTAAGTCAACTCTTATTTTTACTTCAGCTATCTAATGTATTCCCCATGTTATTTGAGTAACCGAAAAGTGCTTCATTTTCATGCTTCTAAGATACTACTCCTCCGTATCTAACTGAACTTCAGCGTGCTTCTTTCTGTCTTAGTAATAATTTTCTTTGCCATCATATATCACAAGATAGTACTGTTTGTATCCTGCTAATAGTTTCTAGAAACTTGATGAGTTAATAAATGAATAATTTCTTGTTGCAAGTCTGGTCTCATTGTCCATGCTATCTTGTTATGCTTATTAAGATTGTTCATGCCATCTTACTATAGTTGGTAAATGAGTGAAGAACTTTCTGATATTCTGAGTAGGAAAATTTTGATCATATAGCTAGTAGTAACTAAAGAGAGTTCAGTTTGTTATCTTAGTTAAGTTCAATTTCTAAGTTTTAGTT
Source organism: Triticum aestivum (assembly GCF_018294505.1). NCBI lineage: Eukaryota > Viridiplantae > Streptophyta > Magnoliopsida > Poales > Poaceae > Triticum > Triticum aestivum. The sequence goes on along the minus strand of NC_057794.1, from coordinate 9,323,594 downwards.
AACTTAAATTAAGCTCTGTTTTTATTTTTGGTTTAGTTCAATAAAACAGAAAATGGAGGTTCTGATATGGCGCCGAGATAGGTTCAAAAAAATGGGGGCAACAACAACAGCAGTAACAACATCGAAGAGCTGGAGATGAGCAAGTTAGGTACTGGCAATGACATCGACAAGTAAACACACTACTGTCTCAAATGTTCTGACATTCTTTTCCGTATGCAAAAATTCGAATTTAGTTGAATTCCCCATGAAATTCTCTCTGCTGCACATCCGTTGTCGGAGCCCATCGTCGACGTCTCGTTGACGGCGGTCACGAGCAAGAGCACCCGTTTTTGACGGGAGCTGCTCCATACCCTGCTTCCCCTCCTCACCCCCACCCTGTAGTGGTTGGTTGCGAGAAAAAGAATGACCGTGTACAGTTCCCGTTGGTCGCCTTGCTGCCCTGGGGCGCGAGCTCATCCACCAGGGGTGCTGGCAGCCGTCCAAGTGGAACATTGACGCCAATACAAGTTGAATCATGGGAGCGTTGACATGTTGAGAAATAATTAAGTGCGAAATTCTAAGGCTGTATGATCTATTAACAACATGAATTGCATTTTTCATCCTTACTGGATGTTGAGCATGGCTAGATTATATTTGGCATTAACACCATCGGTGTGTATGCAAAATCCTCTTTTTTCTCAATTATGGTTAATGCTATTGTATGATACATAAAAATTTAGATATGAGGGCACTCTTGCTGTATACACATGGTATGACTATTCTGAAAAAGTTAAAATTATAAAAGCAGATAAGTTCACAGGTTCACCGGTGGAAGTTTTAGGAATAAAAAGATCAAAGAAAAGAAGAGTTCATAAAATGGTAGTACTGTCTGCTGTTGGCTGATGTCTCATGTTGCCTGAAGCCCCTGCTGCTTGCTAGCTACTTGTTGTGCGTGCGCATTTGTGTGCTGCTGCTGTTTGTTGCTGCAGCAGGGTGATGTGTGAGAGAGAGATAGATAGCAAATGGAATTATCTTCCACATTGACTAACTCGTGACACACTTGGTTCAGTTTCTAAATTTAATCTTGTTCAATTAGAATTTTAATTCAGTTCAAAGACTGTTTCTATTTATCTCCTCGATGTTCAGTTTTGTGTTCTGTTGTTTGCCCCCAATTGATCCTTGTGTTAATGTTTGTATATGTTGTGCACTTCTGATCCCATAGTGAAGTGAAAAATGACAAGCGAGATACGTACTAGTTTGGAAAGTTTCCAAGTTTGAACACATAAACCTAAAAAAGTTCATTGAAAAAGTTTGGTTTGCCTGTTCCGTGAAAATGTCTTGCTAAAGAAATATCTCTTGTGCACTTATTTATTCGCCTGAATATTTGTTTTGATTCTTAGGTGCGAGATGGCGGCCGCTGACGTCTCTAAATCCCTCTACAAACAGGTGGTTGGCTACTCCAAGCGGTAAATGTGGTCGGATTCAGCAGCTAGCTCTTCCTCGAGCAACCATTTGGAGAACTTTATTGTGTTCTTGTGGTGGTGATTGATTTTAGGATCAGTAAAGTTGATGTTGGTAGCTAACTTGCGTATGGAACCTGCAAATTCAATATTGGCATTAGATTCAGTTCTTGTACAAATGTCCCAGAGTTCACATTTATGTGGGTAAAAGTTTATTTTAATTCAGCTACAGAAACCATGCAGGTTCAGTGATGATGATACCATAAGTTCGGACAAGAAAAAAAATAAGAATTAAAACAAAATACTTTAAATTCTATAAGTTCAAGTGCTCATCCACACAAGGTAATTCAAATGGTAAATGTACAAGTCGTAAAATAAGAGAAGTCCAAAACATCATTGTAAAAAAATGTTTAGTTCAAAAAAACCATTTTATTTTTGAATAAAATATCATTCAGTTTGATGATACAAACTATGCAAGTACATCGGCGAAGATACAGTAAACCGTTGAAAACTTACGAGCAAAAAATATTACCAAAACACAGAGCAAAGTCTAGTTAGTGAAAACACGCTTAGTAGAAACCCATACAATCATGAGTACAAGTACTCTTTTTCAGAACAATTCAAAATTACTCTACAAAAAATAGCTCAGTACAAACACACACATGTATCAGTACGAGTACTCTGTTTTTCAGACGAGAAAACAGCAGGATCCGTCATGCCGTATTCAAGATTACCCTTAAATGGTTGCGAAGTAGAGAAAACGTCCAACATGACTAAGTTTCGCATTTTCGATAGCTATCCAACGGTATATTATTTGCCCCATTTTGACAAACTTTAAAAAAAAACCGTGTTCAAAACCAATTTTAACCGTATTTGAATTCTTATTTAAGCCGTAAGGAATTAAAAAAACTTTCTACACGCAAAAGTTGCACATTTTTCATAGCTTTCCAACGCCGTATCATTTCCGTCAATTCGACGAACCGTTTGCAAAAAACAGTGAAAAAACGTTTCGCCCAGAATTTCACCGTTTTTCAAATTACTTTTAAATCATATATAATTTGAAAAAATAGTATATATATATATGGAAGATGCGTATTTTCACAAGCTTTCCAACGCCATCTCATTTGCTCAATTCCGACAAACCATTTGAAAATTAAGTCCAAAATACGATTCACATTTTTGGTTTTGAAAAAACTGGTTTTTTCAAAACTGCTCTTAAATCATAATTTTTTTTGCAAAAACAAATTATAAGATTGTAATGTGGATGTCAAAAGCTTTCCAACGATATATTACATGCCCCGTTTCGACAAAAAAATTGCAGAAGAATTTGAACTGAAGAAGATGATTTTTAACAACAACAGAAAGTATCAGTTCAACCGCTCGAATTTCACCAGTTCAACCGCTTGAATTCATCAGCTAAATCGTATCTGGGCTATTCTGTTATGCGTAACAGAATATTATTCTGTTACCCAACTTGAACTGATGAATATATATGCTTAGCATAGAATTTGAGGATATGCTTAGTTTGTAGTAATGTGACATGCTCATTTACTATATTTGTTTTTTCCTCCAGAAATTACCTAAGAGGCTAAGTGAGAGTTGTGGCATCGAGCCGGATGAAGCAGGCATTGCTGGACTATGCCTTACTACAAAGGTCTCCATCACGAACTATGCTTACACAGAAGACACGGACGATCGCACTGTGTTTAGCTCCGCGGGATGGAACAACTTCCCTGCTGGAAAGAATCTCTAGGTTGGACAGGCCATCTTAGTCACCATCAGGAACACCCGACGCCATGGCTTGGCGATGATGGTGGTCATCAACCTCATTTAGAACTATGTGTGTGACGGGGCAGTACATGAATGTGAAGGAAATATACCCTAGAGGCAATAATAAAATTATTATTTATTTCCTTATATCATGATAAATGTTTATTATTCATGCTAGAATTGTATTAACCGGAAACATAATACATGTGTGAATACATAGACAAACAGAGTGTCACTAGTATGCCTCTACTTGACTAGCTTGTTGATCAAAGATGGTTAAGTTTCCTAACCATAGACATGCGTTGTCATTTGATTAATGGGATCGCATCATTAGGAGAATGATGTGATTGACATGACCCATTCCGTTAGCTTAGCACACAATCATTTAATATGTTGCTATTGCTTTCTTCATGACTTATACATGTTCCTATGACTATGAGATTATGCAACTCCCATTTACCGGAGGAACACTTTGTGTGCTACCAAACGTCACAACGTAACTAGGTGATAATAAAGGTGCTCTACTGGTGTCTCCGAAGGTACTTCTTGGGTTGGCGTATTTCGAGATTAGGATTTGTCACTCCGATTGTCGGAGAGGTATCTCTAGGCCCTCTCGGTAATGCACATCACTTAAGCCTTGCAAGCATTGCAACTAATGAGTTAGTTGCGGGATAATGTATTACAGAACGAGTAAAGAGACTTGCTAGTAACGAGATTGAACTAGGTATTGAGATAACGACGATCGAATCTCGGGCAAGTAACATATCGATGATAAAGGGAACAACATATGTTGTTATGCGGTCTGACCGATAAAGATCTTCGTAGAATATGTAGGAGCCAATATGATCATCCAGGTTCCGCTCTTGGTTATTGATCGGAGACGTGTCTCGGTCATGTCTACATAGTTCTCGAACCCGTAGGGTCCGCACGCTTAACGTTACGATGACAATTATATTATGAGTTTATATGTTTTGATGTACCGAAGGTTGTTCGGAGTCCAGGATGTGATCACGGACATGACGAGGAGTCTCGAAATGGTCGAGACATGAAGATTGATATATTGGAAGCCTATGTTTGGATATCGGAAGTGTTCCGGGTAAAATCAGGATTTTACCGGAGTACCGGGAGGTTACCGGAACCCCAAGAGAATCAAATGGGCCTTGTGGGCCTAGGTGGAAGAGAGGAGAGGAGGCAAGGGCTGGCCGCGCGCCCCTCCCACTAGTCCGAATAGGACAAGGAGAGGGGGGCGGCGCCCCCCCCCTTCCTTCCTTCTCCTCCACTCCTTCCCCCCAAGTCCTAATCCAACTAGGAAACAGAAGGGGAGTCCTACTCCCGGTGGGAGTAGGACTCCTCCTGCGCGCCTCCTCCTATGGCCGGCCGCACCCCCCTTGCTCCTTTATATACGGGGGCAGGGGGCACCCCATAGACACAACAATTGATCATTGATCTCTTAGCCATGTGCGGTGCCCCCCTCCACCATAGTCCACCTCGATAATACTTTAGCGGTGCTTAGGCGAAGCCCTGCATCGATAGAACATCAACATCGTCACCACGCCGTCGTGCTGACAAAACTCTCCCTCAACCCTCGGCTGGATCGGAGTTCGATGGACGTCATCGGGCTGAATGTGTGCTGAACTCGGAGCTGCCGTACGTTCGGTACTTGATCGGTCGGATCGTGAAGACGTACGACTACATCAACCGCGTTGTGGTAATGCTTTCGCTTTCGGTCTATGAGGGTACGTGGACAACACTCAACCCTCTTGTTGCTATGCATCACCATGATCTTGTGTGTGCGTAGAATTTTTTTTGAAATTACTACGTTCCGCAACAGTGGCATCCGAGCCAGATTTTATGCGTTGATGTTATATGCACGAGTAGAAGACAAGTGAGTTGTGGGCGATATAAGTCATACTGCTTACCAGCATGTCATACTTTGGTTCGGCGGTATTGTTGGATGAAGCAGCCTGGACCGACATTACGCGTACGCTTATGCGAGACTGGTTCTACCGACTTGCTTTGCACACAGGTGGCTGGCGGGTGTCAGTTTTTCCAACTTTAGTTGAACCGAGTGTGGCTACGCACGGTCCTTGTGAAGGTTAAAACAACACCAACTTGACAAACTATCGTTGTGGTTTTTATGCGTAGGTAAGAACGGTTCTTGCTAAGCCCGTAGCAGCCACGTAAAACTTGCAACAACAAAGTAGAGGACGTCTAACTTGTTTTTGCAGGGCATGTTGTGATGTGATATGGTCAAGACATGATGCTAAATTTTTATTGTATGAGATGATCATGTTTTGTAACCGATTTATTGGCAACTGGCAGGAGCCATATGGTTGTTGCTTTATTGTATGCAATGCAATCGCCCTGTAATGCTTTACTTTATCACTAAGCGGTAGTGATAGTCGTGGAAGCATAAGATTGGCGAGACGACAACGATGCTACGATGGAGATCAAGGTGTCACGCCGGTGACGATGGTGATCATAACGGTGCTTCGGAGATGGAGATCACAAGCACAAGATGATGATGGCCATATCATATCACTTATATTGATTACATGTGATGTTTATCTTTTATGCATCTTATCTTGCTTTGATTGACGGTAGCATTATAAGATGATCTCTCACTAAATTTCAAAGATAAAAGTGTTCTCCCTGAGTATGCACCGTTGCCAAAGTTCGTCGTGCCTAGACACCACGTGATGATCGGGTGTGATAAGCTCTACATCCATCTACAACGGGTGCAAGCCAGTTTTGCACACGCAGAATACTCAGGTTAAACTTGACGAGCCTAGCATATGCAGATATGGCCTCGGAACACTGAGACTGAAAGGTCGAGCGTGAATCATATAGTAGATATGATCAACATAGTGATGTTCACCATTGAAAGCTGCTCCATTTCACGTGATAATCGGTTATGGTTTAGTTAATTTGGATCACGTGATCACTTAGAGGATTAGAGAGATGTCTTTCTAAGTGGGAGTTCTTAAGTAATATGATTAATTGAACTTAAATTTATCATGAACTTAGTACCTGATAGTATCTTGCTTGTCTATGTTTGATTGTAGATAGATGGCCCGTGCTGTTGTTCCGTTAAATTTTAATGCGTTCCTTGAGAAAGCAAAGTTGAAAGATGATGGTAGCAATTACACGGACTGGGTCCGTAACCTTAGGATTATCCTCATTGCTGCACAGAAGAATTACATCCTGGAAGCACCGCTAAGTGCCAGGCCTGCTGCTGATGCAACTGACGACGCTAAGAACGTTTGGCAGAGCAAAGCTGATGACTACTCGATAGTTCAGTGTGCCATGATTTACGGCTTAGAACCGGGACTTCAATGAAGTTTTGAACGTCATGGAGCATATGAGATGTTCTAGGAGTTGAAGTTAATATTTCAAGAAAATTCCTGGATTGAGAGATATGAAGTCTCCAATAAGTTCTACAACTGCAAGATGGAGGAGAATAGTTCTGTCAGTGAACATATACTCAAAATGTCTGGGTACCATAATCACTTGACTCAGCTGAGAGTTAATCTTCCGGTTGATAGTGTCATTGACAGAGTTCTTCAATTACTGCCACTAAGCTACAAGAGCTTCATGATGAACTATAATATGCAAGGGATAAATAAGACAATTCCCGAGCTCATCATAATGCTAAAGGCTGCGGAGGTAGAAATCAAGAAGGAGCATCAAGTGTTGATGGTCAACAAGACCACTAGTTTCAAGAAAAAGGGTAAAGGGAAGAAGAAGGGGAACTTCAAGAAGAACAGCAAGCAAGTTGCTGCTCAGGAGAAGAAAACCAAGTCTGGACCTAGGCCTGAAACTGAGTGCTTCTACTGCAAGCAGACTGGTCACTGGAAGCGGAACTGCCCCAAGTATTGTTGGGGAACGTTGCAGAAAACAAAAATTTTCCTACGGTTTCACCAAGATCTATCTATGAGTTCATCTAGCAACGAGCGATTGGATGCATCTACGTACCTTGTAGATCGCGAGCGGAAGCGTTCAAAGAACGGGGATGAGGGAATCGTACTCGACGTGATTCGAATCACCGAAGATCCTAGCACCGAACGGACGGCACCTCCGCGTTCAACACACGTACGGTCAGCGTGACGTCTCCTTCTTCTTGATCCAGCAAGGGGGAAGGAGAGGTTGAGGAAGATGGCTCCAGCAGCAGAACGACGGCGTGGTGGTGATGGAGCTGCAGTACTCCGGCAGGGCTTCGCCAAGCACTATGGAGGAGGAGGAGGTGTTGGAGAGGGAGAGGGAGGCACCAAAGATCAAGGTAAGAAGTCCTCCATCTCCCCACTATATATAGGAGGGCCAAGGGGGGGAGGGGCGCCGGCCCTAGGAGATCTAATCTCCTAGGGTGGTGCGGTCAAGGGGAGGAATCCCTCCTCCCCAAGGCACCTCGGAGGTGCCTTCCACAAGTGGGACTCTTCCCTTTTGTGAACCCTAGGCGCATGGGCCTCTTGGGGCTGGTGCCCTTGGCCCATGTAGGCCAAGGCGCACCCCCTACAGCCCATGTGGCCCCCCGGGGCAGGTGGCCCCACCCGGTGGGCCCCCGGGACCCTTCCGGTGGTCCCGGTACAATACCGATAACCCCGAAACTTGTCCCGATGGCCGAAATAGCACTTCCTATATAAAATTCTTTACCTCCGGACCATTCTGGAACTCCTCGTGACGTCCGGGATCTCATCCGGGACTCCGAACAACAGTCGGGTTACTGCATATACATATCCCTACAACCCTAGCGTCACCGAACCTTAAGTGTGTAGACCCTACGGGTTCGGGAGACAGGCAGACATGACCAACATGACTCTCCGGTCAATAACCAACAGCGGGATCTGGATACCCATGTTGGATCCCACATGCTCCACGATGATCTCGTCGGATGAACCACGATGTCGAGGATTCAAGCAACCCCGTATTCAATTTCCTTTGTCAATCGATATGTTACTTGCCCGAGATTCGATCGTCGGTATCCCAATACCTCGTTCAATCTCGTTATCGGCAAGTCACTTTACTCGTACCGTAATGCGTGATCCCATGACCAGACACTTGGTCACTTTGAGCTCATATTGATGATGCATTACCGAGTGGGCCCAGTGATACCTCTCCGTCATACGGAGTGACAAATCCCAGTCTTGATCTGTGTCAACCCAACAGACACTTTTGGAGATACCCGTAGTATACCTTTATAGTCACCCAGTTACGTTGTGACGTTTGGTATACCCAAAGCACTCCTACGGTATCCGGGAGTTACACGACCTCATGGTCTAAGGAAAAGATACTTGACATTGGAAAAACTCTAGCAAACGAACTATACGATCTTTAAGCTATGTTTAGGATTGGGTCTTGTCCATCACATCATTCTCCTAATGATGTGATCTCGTTATCAACGACATCCAATGTCCATAGTCAGGAAACCATGACTATCTGTTGATCAACGAGCTAGTCAACTAGAGGCATACTAGGGACATGTTGGTGTCTATTATTCACACATGTATTACGATTTCCGGATAACACAATTATAGCATGAATAAAGACAATTATCGTGAACAAAGAAATATAATAATAAAGCTTTTATTATTGCCTCTAGGGCATATTTCCAACAGTCTCCCACTTGCACTAGAGTCAATGATCTAGTTACATTGTGATGAATCGAACACCCATGTAATTCTGGTGTTGATCATGTTTTGCCCTAGGGAGAGGTTTAGTCAACGGATCTGCTACATTCAGATCCGTATGTACTTTACAAATCTCTATGTCTCCATCTTGAACATTTTCATGAATGGAGTTGAAGCGACGCTTGATGTGCCTTGTCTTCTTGTGAAACCTGGGCTCCTTGGCAAGTGCAATAGCTCCAGTGTTGTCACAGAAAAGCTTGATTGGCCCCGACGCATTGGGTATGACTCCTAGGTCGGTGATGAACTCCTTCACCCAAATTGCTTCATGCGCTGCCTCCAAGGCTGCCATGTACTCCGCTTCACATGTAGATCCCGCCACGACGCTCTGCTTGCAACTGCACCAGCTTACTGCCCCACCATTCAATATATACACGTATCCGGTTTGTGACTTAGAGTCATCCAGATCTGTGTCGAAGCTAGCGTCGACGTAACCTTTTACGACGAGCTCTTCGTCACCTCCATAAACGAGAAACATTTCCTTAGTCCTTTTCAGGTACTTCAGGATATTCTTGACCGCTGTCCAGTGTTCCTTGCCGGGATTACTTTGGTACCTTCCTACCAAACTTACGGCAAGGTTTACATCAGGTTTGGTACACAGCATGGCATACATAATAGACCCTATGGCCGAGGCATAGGGGATGACACTCATCTCTTCTATATCTTCTGCCGTGGTCGGACATTGAGCTGAGCTCAATTTCACACCTTGTAATACAGGCAAGAACCCCTTCTTAGACTGATCCATATTGAACTTCTTCAATATCTTATCAAGGTATGTGCTTTGTGAAAGACCTATGAGGCGACTTGATCTATCTCTATAGATCTTGATGCCTAATATATAAGCAGCTTCTCCAAGGTCCTTCATTGAAAAACTCTTATTCAAGTAGGCCTTGATGCTGTCCAAAAGTTGTATATCATTTCCCATCAAAAGTATGTCATCTACATATAATATGAGAAATGCTACAGAGCTCCCACTCACTTTCTTGTAAACACAGGCTTCTCCATAAGTCTGCGTAAACCCAAACGCTTTGATCATCTCATCAAAGCGAATGTTCCAACTCCGAGATGCTTGCACCAGCCCATAAATCGAGCGTTGGAGCTTGCACACCTTGTCAGCATTCTTAGGATCGACAAAACCTTCCGGCTGCATCATATACAATTCTTCCTTAAGGAAACCATTAAGGAATGCCGTTTTGACGTCCATTTGCCATATTTCATAATCGTAGAATGCGGCAATTGCTAACATGATTCGGACAGACTTTAGCTTCACTACCTGTGAGAAAGTCTCATCGTAGTCCACCCCTTGAACTTGTCGATAACCCTTAGCGACAAGCCGAGCTTTATAGATGGTCACATTACCATCCGCGTCTGTCTTCTTCTTAAAGATCCATTTATTTTCTATGGCTCGCCGTTCAACGGGCAAGTCAGTCAAAGTCCATACTTCGTTTTCATACATGGATCCTATCTCGGATTTCATGGCTTCTAGCCATTTGTCGGAATCCGGGCCCGCCATCGCTTCTTCATAGTTCGAAGGTTCACTGTTGTCTAACAACATGATTTCCAAGACAGGGTTGCCGTACCACTCTGGTGCGGAACGTGTCCTTGTGGACCTTCGAATTTCAGTAGGAGCTTGATCATAAGTATCTTGATCATTATCATTAACTTCCTCTCTAGTCGGTGCAGGCACCTCAGGAACATTTTCTTGAGTTGCACCATTTTCCGGTTCAAGAGGTAACACTTCATCAAGTTCCACTTTCCTCCCACTTACTTCTTTCGAGAGAAACTCTTTCTCTAGAAAGGATCCATTCTTGGCAACAAAGATCTTGCCTTCGGATCTGAGGTAGAAGGTATACCCAATAGTTTCTTTAGGGTATCCTATGAAGACGCATTTTTCCGACTTGGGTTCGAGCTTTTCAGGCTGAAGTTTCTTAACATAAGCATCCCCAAACTTTTAGAAACGACAGCTTAGGTTTCTTCCCAAACCATAATTCATACGGTGTCGTCTCGACGGAGCCCTATTTAAAGTGAATGCGGCAGTCTCTAAAGCATAGCCCCAAAAAGATAGCGATAAATCAGTAAGAGACATCATAGATCGCACCATATCTAATAGAGTGCGATTACGACGTTCGGACACACCATTACGCTGAGGTGTTCCAGGCGGCGTGAGTTGTGAAACTATTCCACATTTCCTTAAGTGTGTGCCAAATTCGTGACTCAAGTATTCTCCTCCACGATCTGATCGCAAAAACTTGATTTTCCTGTCACGTTGATTCTCAACCTCACTCTGAAATTCTTTGAACTTTTCAAAGGTTTCAGACTTGTGTTTCATTAGGTAGACATACCCATATCTACTCAAATCATCAGTGAGGGTGAGAACGTAACGATAGCCACCGCGAGCCTCAACACTCATTGGACCGCACACATCAGTATGTATGATTTCCAATAAGTTGGTTGCTCGCTCCATTGTTCCTAAGAATGGAGTCTTGGTCATTTTACCCATGAGGCATGGTTCGCACGTGTCAAATGATTCATAATCAAGAGACTCTAAAAGTCCATCTGCATGGAGCTTCTGCATGCGTTTGACACCTATATGACCAAGGCGGCAGTGCCACAAGTATGTGGGACTATCATTATCAACCTTACATCTTTTGGCACTCACACTATGAACATGTGTAGCATTACGCTCGAGATTCATTAAGAATAAACCATTCACCATCGGAGCATGACCATAAAACATATCTCTCATATAAATAGAATAACCATTATTCTCAGATTTAAATGAGTAGCCATCTCGAATTAAACGAGATCCCGATACAATATTCATGCTCAAAGCTGGCACTAAATAACAATTATTAAGGTTTAAAACTAATCCCGAAGGTAAATGTAGAGGTAGCGTGCCGACGGCGATCACATTGACCTTGGAACCATTCCCGACGCGCAACATCACCTCGTTCTTTGTCAATCTCCGCTTATTCCGCAGCCCCTGCTTTGAGTTACAAATGTGAGCAACTGCACCGGTATCAAATACCCAGGAGCTACTACGGACACTGGTAAGGTACACATTAATTACATGTATATCATATATACCTTTTGTTTTGCCGGCCTTCTTGTCTGCTAAGTATTTGGGGCAGTTCCGCTTCCAGTGACCACTTCCCTTGCAATAAAAGCACTCATTCTCGGGCTTGGGTCCATTCTTTGGCTTCTTCCCGGTAGCTTGCTTGCCAGGCGCGGCAACTCCCTTGCCGTCCTTCTTGAAGGCTTTCTTACCCTTGCCCTTCTTGAACTTAGTGGTTTTATTCACCATCAACACTTGATGTTCCTTCTTGACTTCTACCTCTACTGATTTCAGCATTGCAAATACCTCAGGAATGGTCTTTTCCATCCCCTGCATATTGAAGTTCATCACAAAGCTCTTGTAGCTTGGTGGAAGCGACTGGAGGATTCTGTCAATGACCGCGTCATCCGGGAGATTAACTCCCAGCTAAGTCAAGCGGTTATGCAACCCAGACATAGTGAGTATGTGCTCGCTGACAGAACTATTTTCCTCCATCTTACAGCTGAAGAATTTGTCAGAGACTTCATATCTCTCGATCCGGGCATGAGCTTGAAAAACCATTTTCAGCTCTTCGAACATCTCATATGCTCCATGTCTCTCAAAACGCTTTTGGAGCCCCGGCTCTAAGCTGTAAAGCATGCCGCACTGAACGAGGGAGTAGTCATCAGCATGTGTCTGCCAAGCGTTCATAACGTCTTGGTTCTATGGAACGGGTGGGTCACCTAGTGGTGCTTGTAGGACATAATCTTTCTTGGCAGCTATGAGGATGATCCTCAGGTTCCGGACCCAGTCCGTGTAGTTGCTGCCATCGTCTTTCAGCTTGGTTTTATCTAGGAACGCGTTGAAGTTGAGGACTACGTTGGCCATTTGATCTACAAGACATATTGTAAATATTTTAGACTAAGTTCATGATAATAAAGTTCATCTAATCAAATTATTCAATGAACTCCCACTTAGACAGACATCCCTCTAGTCATCTAAGTATAACATGATCCGAGTTGACTGGGCCATGTCCGATCATCACGTGAGACGGACTAGTCAACATCGGTGAACATCTTCATGTTGATCGTATCTTCTATACGACTCATGCTCGACCTTTCAGTCTTCTGTGTTCCGAGGCCATGTCTGTACATGCTAGGCTCGTCAAGTCAACCTAAGTGTTTGCATGCGTAAAACTGTCTTACACCCGTTGTATGTGAACGCCTGAATCAAACACCCGATCATCACGTGGTGCTTTGAAACAACGAACTGTCGCAACGGTGCACAGTTAGGGAAACACTTTCTTGAATTATTATGAGGGATCATCTTATTTACTACCGTCGTTCTAAGTAAACAAGATGTACAAAACATGATTAACATCACATGCAATCAAATAATAAAAGTGACATGATATGGCCAATATCACATAGCTCCTTTGATCTCCATCTTGGGGCTCCATGATCATCTTGTCACCGGCATGACACCATGATCTCCATCATCGTGTCTCCATGAAGTTGCTCGCCAACTATTACTTCTACTACTATGGCTAACGCGTTTAGCAATAAATTAAAGTAATTTACATGGCGTTTCTCAATGACACGCAGGTCATACAAAAAATAAAGACAACTCCTATGGCTCCTGCCGGTTGTCATACTCATCGACATGCAAGTCGTGATTCCTATTACAATAGCATGAACATCTCATACATCACATATATATCATTCATCATTCATCACAACTTTGGCCATATCACATCACAAAACACTTGCTGCAAAAACAAGTTAGACGTCCTCTAATTGTTGTTGCAAGTTTTACGTGGCTGAAATAGGGTTCTAGCAAGAACGTTTTCTTACCTACGTAAAAGCCACAACGTGATTTGTCAACTTCTATTTACCCTTCATAAGGACCCTTTTCATCGAATCCGCTCCAACTAAAGTAGGAGAGACAGACACCCGCCAGCCACCTTATGCAACTAGTGCATGTTAGTCGGTGGAATCGGTCTCACGTAAGCGTACGTGTAAGGTTGGTCCGGGCCGCTTCATCCCACAATACCGTTGAAGCAAGATAAGACTAGTAGCGGCAAGAAAGTTGATAACATCTATGCCCACAACAAATTGTGTTCTACTCGCGCAAGAAGAACTACGCATAGACCTAGCTCATGATGCCACTGTTGGGGAACGTTGCAGAAAACAAAATTTTTCCTATGGTTTCACCAAGATCTATCTATGAGTTCATCTAGAAACGAGCGATTGGATGCATCTACGTACCTTGTAGATCGCGAGCGGAAGCGTTCAAAGAACGGGGATGAGGGAGTCGTACTCGACGTGATTCAAATCACCGAAGATCCTAGCACCGAACGGACGGCACCTCCGCGTTCAACACACGTACGGTCAGCGTGACGTCTCCTTCTTCTTGATCCAGTAAGGGGGAAGGAGAGGTTGAGGAAGATGGCTCCAGCAGCAGCACGACGGCGTGGTGGTGATGGAGCTGCCGTACTCCGGCAGGGCTTCGCCAAGCACTATGGAGGAGGAGGAGGTGTTGGAGAGGGAGAGGGAGGCACCAAAGATCAAGGTAAGAAGTCCTCCATCTCCCCACTATATATAGGAGGGCCAAGGGGGGGGGGCGCCGGCCCTAGGAGATCTAATCTCCTAGGGTGGTGCGGCCAAGGGGAGGAATCCCTCCTCCCCAAGGCACCTCGGAGGTGCCTTCCACAAGTGGGACTCTTCCCTTTTGTGAACCCTAGGCACATGGGCCTCTTGGGGCTGGTGCCCTTGGCCCATGTAGGCCAAGGCGCACCCCCTACAGCCCATGTGGCCCCCCGGGGCAGGTGGCCCCACCCGATGGGCCCCCGGGACCCTTCCGGTGGTCCCGGTACAATACCGATAACCCCGAAACTTGTCCCGATGGCCGAAATAGCACTTCCTATATATAATTCTTTACCTCCGGACCATTCCGGAACTCCTCGTGATGTCCGGGATCTCATCCGAGACTCCGAACAACATTCGGGTTACTGCATATACATATCCCTACAACCCTAGCGTCACCGAACCTTAAGTGTGTAGACCCTACGGGTTCGGGAGACAGGCAGACATGACCGAGACGACTCTCCGGTCAATAACCAACAGCGGGATCTGGATACCCATGTTGGATCCCACATGCTCCACGATGATCTCATCGGATGAACCACGATGTCGAGGATTCAAGCAACCCCGTATTCAATTTCCTTTGTCAATCGATATGTTACTTGCCCGAGATTCGATCATCGGTATCCCAATACCTCGTTCAATCTCGTTACCGGCAAGTCACTTTACTCGTACCGTAATGCATGATCCCGTGACCAGACACTTGGTCACTTTGAGCTCATATTGATGATGCATTACCGAGTGGGCCCAGTGATATCTCTCCGTCATACGGAGTGACAAATCCCAGTCTTGATCCGTGTCGACCCAACAGACACTTTCGGAGATACCCGTAGTATACCTTTATAGTCACCCAGTTACGTTGTGACGTTTGGTATACCCAAAGCACTCCTACGGTATCTGGGAGTTACACGACTTCATGGTCTAAGGAAAAGATACTTGACATTGGAAAAGCTCTAGCAAACGAACTATACGATCTTTAAGCTATGTTTAGGATTGGGTCTTCTCCATCACATCATTCTCCTAATGATGTGATCTCGTTATCAACGACATCCAATGTCCATAGTCAGGAAACCATGACTATCTGTTGATCAACGAGCTAGTCAACTAGAGGCATACTAGGGACATGTTGGTGTCTACTATTCACACATGTATTACCATTTCCGGATAACACAATTATAGCATGAATAAAGACAATTATCATGAAAAAAGAAATATAATAATAAAGCTTTTATTATTGCCTCTAGGGCATATTTCCAACAAGTATTTGGCGGATAAGAAGGATGGCAAGGTGAACAAAGGTATATGTGATGTACATGTTATTGATGTGTACCTTACTAGAGCTCGCAGTAGCACCTGGGTATTTGATACTGGTTCTGTTGCTAATATTTGCAACTCGAAACAGGGACTACAGATTAAGCAAACACTGGCAAAGGACGAGGTGACGATGCGCGTGGGAAACGGTTCTAAAGTCGATGTGGTCGCGGTCGGCACGCTACCTCTACATCTACCTTCGGGATTAGTATTAGACCTAAATAATTCTTATTTGGTGCCAGCGTTGAGCATGACCATTATATCTGGATCTTGTTTGATGCGAGACAGTTATTCATTTAAATTAGAGAATAATGGTTGTTCTATTTATATCAGTAATATATTTTATGGTCATGCACCCTTAAAGAGTGGTCTATTTTTGATGAATCTCGATAGTAGTGATACACATATTCATAATGTTGAAACCAAAAGATGCATAATTGATAATGATAGTGCAACTTATTTGTGGCACTGTCGTTTAGGTCATATCGGTGTAAAGCGCATGAAGAAACTCCATACTGATGGACTTTTGGAACCACTTGATTATGAATCACTTGGTACTTGCGAACCGTGCCTCATGGGCAAGATGACTAAAACGCCATTCTCCGGTACTATAGAGAGAGCAACAGATTTGTTGGAAATCATACATACAGATGTATGTGGTCCAATGAATGTTGAAGCTCATGGCTTGTTATTTTCTCACCTTCACAGATGATTTAAGCAGATATGGGTATATCTACTTAATGAAGCATAAGTCTAAAACATTTGAAAAGTTCAAAGAATTTCAGAGTGAAATTGAAAATCATCGTAACAAGAAAATAAAGTTTCTATGATCTGATCGTGGAGGAGAATATTTGAGTTACGAGTTTGGTCTACATTTTAAACAATGCGGAATAGTTTCGCAACTCACGCCACCCGGAAAACTACAGCGTAATGGTGTGTCCGAATGTCGTAATCGTACTTTACTAGATATGGTGCGATCTATGATGTCTTTTACGGATCTACCGCTATCATTTTGGGGTTATGCTTTAGAGACGGCTGCATTCACGTTAAATAGGGCACCATCGAAATCCGTTGAGACGATGCCTTACGAACTGTGGTTTGGCAAGAAACCAAAGTTGTCGTTTCTTAAACTGAAAGTTTGGGGCTGCGATGCTTATGTGAAAAAACTTCAACCTGATAAGCTCTAACCCAAATCGGAGAAATGTGTCTTCGTAGGATACCCAAAGGAGAATGTTGGGTACACCTTCTATCACAGATCCGAAGGCAAGACATTCGTTGCTAAGAATGGATCCTTTCTAGAGAAGGAGTTTCTCTCGAAAGAAGTGAGTGGGAGGAAAGTATAACTTGATGAGGTAACTGTACCTGCTCCCTTATTGGAAAGTAGTACATCACAGAAATCGGTTCCCATGACACCTACACCAACTAGTGAGGAAGTTAATGATGATGATCATGAAACTTCAGATCAAGTTGCTACTGATCTTCGTAGATCAACCAGAGTAAGATCCGCACCAGAGTGGTACGGCAATCCTATTCTGGAAGTCATGCTACTAGATCATGATGAACCTACGAACTATGAAGAAGCGATGGTGAGCCCAGATTCCGCGAAATGGCTTGAGGCCATGAAATCTGAGATGGGATCCATGTATGAGAACAAAGTGTGGACTTTGGTTGACTTGCCCATTGATCGGCAAGCAATTGAGAATAAATGGATCTTCAAGAAGAAGACTGACGCTGACGGTAATGTTACTGTCTACAAAGCTCGACTTGTTGCGAAAGGTTTTCGACAAGTTCAATGGATTGTCTACGATGAGACCTTCTCGCCCGTAGCGATGCTTAAGTCTGTCTGAATCATGTTAGCAATTGCCGCGTTTTATGATTATGAAATATGGCAGATGGATGTCAAAACTGCATTTCTGAATGGATTTCTGGAAGAAGAGTTGTATATGATGCAACCGAAAGGTTTTGTCGATCCAAAGGGAGCTAACAAAGTGTGCAAGCTCCAGCGATCCATTTATGGACTGGTGCAAGCCTCCCGGAATTGGAATAAACGCTTTGATAGTGTGATCAAAGAATTTGGTTTTATACAGACTTTTGGAGAAGCCTGTATTTACAAGAAAGTGAGTGGGAGCTCTGTAGCATTTCTGATATTATATGTGGATGACATATTGCTGATTGGAAATGATATAGAATTTCTAGATAGCATAAAGGGATACTTGAATAAGAGTTTTTCAATGAAAGACCTCGGTGAAGCTGCTTACATATTGGACATCAAGATCTATAGAGATAGATCAAGACGCTTAATTGGACTTTCACAAAGCACATACCTTGAAAAAGTTTTGAAGAAGTTCAAAATGGATCAAGCAAATAAAGGGTTCTTGCCTGTGTTACAAGGTGTGAAGTTGAGTAAGACTCAATGCCCGACCACTGTAGAAGATAGAGAGAAAATGAAAGATGTTCCCTATGCTTCAGCCATAGGCTCTATCATGTATGCAATGCTGTGTACCAGACCTGATGTGTGCCTTGCTATAAGTCTAGCAGGGAGGTACCAAAGTAATCCAGGAGTGGATCACTGGACATCGGTCAAGAACATCCTGAAGTACCTGAAAAGGACTAAGGATATGTTTCTCGTTTATGGAGGTGACAAAGAGCTCATCGTAAATGGTTACGTTGATGCAAGCTTTGACACTGATCCGGACGATTCTAAATTGCAAACCGGATACGTGTTTACATTGAACGGAGGAGCTGTCAGTTGATACAATTCTAAACAAAGTGTCATGGCAGGATCTACATGTGAAGCGGAGTACATAGCTGCTTCGGAAGTAGCAAATGAAGGAGTCTGGATGAAGGAGTTCATATCCGATCTAGGTGTCATACCTAGTGCATCGGGTCCAATGAAAATCTTTTGTGACAATACTGGTGCAATTGCCTTGGCGAAGGAATCCAGATTTCACAAGAGAACCAAGCACATCAAGAGACGCTTCAATTCCATCCGGGATCTAGTCCAGATGGGAGACATAGAAATTTGCAAGATACATACAGATCTGAATGTTGCAGACCCGTTGACTAAGCCTCTTCCACGAGCAAAACATGATCAGCACCAAGGCTCCATGGGTGTTAGAATCATTACTGTGTAATCTAGATTATTGACTCTAGTGCAAGTGGGAGACTGAAGGAAATATGCCCTAGAGGCAATAATAAAGTTATTATTTATTTCCTTATATCATGATAAATGTTTATTACTCATGCTAGAATTGTATTAACCGGAAACATAATACATGTGTGAATACATAGACAAACAGAGTGTCACTAGTATGCCTCTACTTGACTAGCTCGTTGATCAAAGATGGTTAAGTTTCCTAACCATAGACATGAGTTGTCATTTGATTAACGGGATCACATCATTAGGAGAATGATGTGATTGACATGACCCATTCCGTTAGCTTAGCACACGATCATTTAGTATGTTGCTATTGCTTTCTTCATGACTTATACATGTTCCTATGACTATGAGATTATGCAACTCCCGTTTACCGGAGAAACACTTTGAGTGCTACCAAACGTCACAACGTAACTGGGTGATTATAAAGGTGCTCTACAGGTGTCTCCGAAGGTACTTGTTGGGTTGGCGTATTTCGAGATTAGGATTTGTCACTCCAATTGTCGGAGAGTTATCTCTGGGCCCTCTTGGTAATGCACATCACTTAGGCCTTGCAAGCATTGCAACTAATGAGTTAGTTGCGGGATAATGTATTACGGAACGAGTAAAGAGACTTGCTAGTAACGAGATTGAACTAGGTATTAAGATACCGACGATCGAATCTCGGGCAAGTAACATATCGATGACAAAGGGAACAACGTATGTTGTTATGCGGTCTGACCGATAAAGATCTTCGTAGAATATGTAGGAGCCAATATGAGCATCCAGGTTCCGCTATTGGTTATTAACCGGAGACGTGTCTCGGTCATGTCTACATAGTTCTCGAAACCGTTGGGTCCGCACGCTTAACGTTACGATGACAGTTATATTATGAGTTTATATGTTTTGATGTACCAAAAGTTGTTCGGAGTCCCGGATGTGATCACGGACATGACGAGGAGTCCCAAAGTGGTCAAGACATGAAGATTGATATATTGGAAGCCTATATTTGGATATCGGAAGTGTTCCGGGTAAAATCGGGATTTTACCGGAGTACCGGGAGGTTACCGGAACCCCCGGGGAATCAAATGGGCCTTAGTGGGCCTAGGTGGAAGAGAGGAGAGGAGGCAAGGGCTGGCCGCGCGCCCCTCCCCCTAGTCCGAATAGGACAAGGAGAGGGGGGCGGCGCCCCCCTTCCTTCCTTCTCCTCCACTCCTTCCCCCCAAATCCTAATCCAACTAGGAAAAAGGAGGGGAGTCCTACTCGGGAGTAGGACTCCTCCTGCGCGCCTCCTCCTATGGCCGGCTGCACCCCCCTCCCCCTTGCTCCTTTATATACGGGGGCAGGGGCACCCAATAGACACAACAATTGATCATTGATCTCTTAGCCGTGTGCGGTTCCCCCCTCCAGCATAGTCCACCTCGATAATACTGTAGCGATGCTTAGGCGAAGCCCTACGTCGGTAGAACATCAACATCATCACCGCCGTCGTGCTGACGAAACTCTCCCTCAACACTCGGCTGGATCGGAGTTTGAGGGACATCATCGGGCTGAACGTGTGCTGAACTCGGAAGTGCCGTACGTTCGGTACTTGATCGGTCGGATCATGAAGACGTACGACTACATCAACCACGTTGTGCTAACGCTTCCGCTTTCGGTCTACGAGGGTATGTGGACAACACTCTCCCCTCTCGTTGCTATTCATCACCATGATCTTGCGTGTGCGTAGGAATTTTTTTAAAATTACTATGTTCCCCAACAGAATGAACTGCTTAATTATGTATTAGCGCTATGTACTAGTACTGTTTTAGCTCGTAATGTTTCTATTAACTGGTTATGTTTGTGAGATCTAGCTAGTTAGCAGCCACTTAAATATCAACTCCTAATATATTCTATTATCTGGTACTATTCTACTATATAATGTTATATAGTATGTACTTAGTGTTAATGTGAAAGGCTAAATGTTACATGATGTTAAAAACAATTTTTTTTGTGCACAAAACGTTTGTGGCGTGCAAATTACATTGTGCGCCATAATTAGGCTTTTCTGCACTAGTGTTAAGGATTGTACCACCAAGAAAATATGATGCCATAAGGATCCTTGCGCTCTAAGATGCCGACTCCAGCAAAATTCTCCAAACTGTTTTGCTAGGAAAGCCAAATTGAAAAGTTCCAGATCCTTGAAGCCTAGACCTCTCAGATAGTTTGGTCTTGTCATCATTTTTCATGACACCCATGCTGGTTTCCTTTCTCCCTGTTTGCAGCCGCATCAAAATTTCTGTATGATGGAATTTATAATTTTTTTAGGTAACTATGTTGGAATTTATATTTTTTTGAGGGGTTGATGGAATTTATATGTTTGCGCACATCCTGCTAGATCATCATCTATGTCGGTAAGTGGGCTGGCCCATGTAGGCTCTCTCTCAGCTTCCAGCCAGTTTTTTTATTTTTCTTTTCTTTTCTTTGTTTAATTCTGGTTTACTGCTTTTCTTTTTGAGGTTTGTTTTCCTGTTTTTTCTTTACCATTTCAATTTTCTACTCCTTTTTTAAATTCATGATCATTTTTAAATCCATGAGCATTTTTTCAAATTCGCTAACATCAATTAAAATTTGTGCATAAGTTTTTCAAATTCACAAATATTTTTCAAATTGAGGCCACCAACAGATGCATTGCATATGGATATCAGTCCATGCTGAAAGCCTGAAACAACGCAATGACCATGTTACATCGCCGCATAGATTAAAGAGCCACGAACGCACGGCGGCCGGCGAACTAATTAGACTAAACCTCCGGATGCATGGAGATAACCACTATTGTAAACGGAACACACGAACAAACTACTGACGGACGTGAAAGAAATGTAGGGACGAACAGATCTAACTGACGGCGGGCATAGATGCTCTGGCAAGTAGCATCCGTCGGATCGGATGATGTCGCGCGGACTGGTCTTGCTTAGCAGGTCCGCTTGCAGAAGCACTTGCGCTCGAGGCGGTGGGAGTTGCACTCGCCGTCGGGGAAGTTCTCAGTGCGGCACACGCCGGCGCAGTTGCTGTCGCTGAGGCAGGTGCCCTTGAACTTGTGGCTCTGCGACAGGCACGTCCGGGCCTCTGCCACCTTCGTCGTCCCCATCTCTGCATGCACACGACGAAGCATAGTAATTAAGCACCGGTCACCGTCCATGCATGCATCTTCTCACTGGGAAGTAAGAAGCACACTGCCGACGGTCGGACGTACCTGTGGCGACGAGCAGGAGCAGGAGGAGGAGGACGGCAGGCGCGGCGGCCATGGGACGACGGGACGCCATCTCTCTGCTTGCTCGCTTCACCGGAGATGCTAGAGAACCGACCGCGCTCTCCGCTGCTGCTGCTGCTACTACGTGGGGCTGTCTTGTCTAGCAAAGCCAAGGTGGCGTGGATACAACTAGAAGACGAGGCAGGGGTTTATATAGCCAGAGAGAGATGTAGAGTAGAGATTAGTGGTGGTTGGTGGGATATATTAATCTAGATCGCATGCATCCATCTTGCCATGGCAGCAGGGCCAGGGCTGTCCGGTCGATCGCATGCATGCCTGCCGACATCTGCTGCTGACGTCAGGGCCACGGCTGAGTGAGTGGAGCTCGTCGGCAGAGCACTGAATGCCGATGCTTTTGCCTGCGAAGCTCAGTGCTGGGATTCATTGCTTTCTGCAAACTTTACTTATTTTGCCGGCCTACTCAAGTTCTCTTTGATGCATTGACAAGACGACAAGCGGATAGACATGGGATACGATCAATTGGGGGCCGATCAAATGTGGTCACCGAATCAGTACCTTGTCGTCGGAGTAAAAAAACAAGAATTAAACCACCACATTTGCGGTTTAGTACATTGCAAAAAACATCCAAGAAAACACAATTGTAAATCGCACACCATGAAATATTAATCTTTTTTCTTTTTTGCAAATAATGTCGACCGCTCGTCTGGTCCGTTTGTCCTCGAAATTGACAAAGAAGGTCCATTTTCAGACGCTCAAAATGGGCAGTGTTGGAACCGAGCCCTTACCCTAGCTGGCCCTAGCTCTACCTCTCTCTGTCTCTCTGCACACTTCTCTCTCTGGCTCGAACCAAGGAGGAAGTAGGGAAGAAGAAGGCATAGGACACGGTGGTTTTTCCTGGTGCACCAACGCCCGCCCCGACAATGGCGTTATCCCTTGAGCTCGAACTCAATCCAATCTACACACACGAGCAGTACATCATGACTTATAGCCTCTCAGCGACGCAGCGCCCACGAAACCAACTCCAGCGAGCTCTACGCGCACGTAAGTGTTTTCCTGCCAGGTCGTCCGCCCTCGTCCATGGAGCCACGAACTCCACCACGGGACTCGATCTCCATGCCTCGCTCCTCAGCTGCATTCGCAACGCTCCGCACTCCCAGCCAGCACACCCGTCGCGCTCCAACACGATCAACGCGGCCGTTTCCAGTGCGGCGACGCGGTCACCTCCCCGGCTATCTTGCTAACAGACACACACACTCATGCACGCACTCACACAGCCTGTACACTAGTCGGACACATCTCAGACTATGCCTATAACCTAGTCGGACCATGCCCATACAAAGGTCAGACTATGCCCAGACACACACAGGGACACCCGCCACGGACCCGACGCGGCCAGCTTGCGCCCGCACGCACAGAGGCTGCGCTCAATGTGGCTTATTCCCAATAGGCAGACTGTGCGGCACCTGACAGCCTTTAACCACACGTCGGTTAAAGCGGGCACGTGCGCGCTTCTCTCCCACTATCTCCTCACTCTCCCGGCGCTCCGCCGCCAGGCTCCGCCATGGTCTCATGGAACGATGAGGAGACCAACGACTTTGCTGGATGACCCCATGAATGATGGCGTGAGTTCTACTGCACCTAGGGTTACGTTTCAGAAATTGGGGACCTTCAAGAACTCCACATAAGACATACTATTATCCAAGCGGTATTTTGCTCTTTGTCCGGCCATGAGGAAAATTGATCTCATTCCTTGGTATTGTGTCATTATGCCAAGAATTGTTGGGATTCAACAGAAGTCTTTCAACCTGAAGCCACGTAGGCTGCATCCCATGACGTGGTCATTTCAACTACCGGACCCGACGTTTATTTCCAAGGATGATGTTGTAGCGATGATCACGGTGATGTGGATAGTTTTGCACAACAGGAATAGTAATACACAACGGGAGGGAAAGTATTAGACGTAACGTGATCTTGAATGGAGACATTGTTCGAGCTCTGGAGATCCTAGCCCCTGTGTTGACACAACCTACCGTCCATGTTACGAAGAGGAGGATGCCAGATGTAGGTTGGGTCACGCTAAAATCTGATGGTACAGTTCATCACCTAACGGCCCGAGGGAGGGGGGAGGTGCATGCATTGCGGCAAGGGATCAAATTGGCGCTTTCATAATAGGAAGGTGCACTCGCTATGCTGGCGTCACCGAACCGAAGTCCATAGAGTTGATTGCATGCAGAGTTGGTCTTATACCTGCTCAATAAAATGGATTTCGACTGGTCATAATCGATAAGTAATGTTGGAATATCCAGAGTATGTGGGAGTCAAAGATGGGCTTGAGGTTTGCTAGTAATTTTTAGGGGTTGAGGCTCCTCTTTGCTGGCTGGTCTACAAACTGGGCGGCTCATATTATGGAAAAGAAGCTTTATTGATAGATTATGTGATCCATGGCTTTCTGGATGTAATCCATGGCTTTATTAATAGAGGCTCCTCAGAGAAGATTTCGCCTAATGAATAAAATGTCGAGGGATGTTAGCTATCAGGAAAGGTTCAATGGGAATAGGACAAAGGCAGAGGTTTCTAGATAGCAGATCACGCCTACCTACTCAGAGAAATCAGAGGACGTAAAAAAGTTTTCTAGGCACTGTAATTAATTAATGTCTGATCCTGAGCTCCGGCAAGTGACAAGTGGAAATTCTACATATTGTGTCAACTTGAATGCTAGGACTTGTGGTTTAACAATCGGATATGACAAGAATTCATTGCAACCACACCATCTCGACAATACACAAGGCAAAACAACACCACGAGGACTCTCTCCATGATTTTATTCAAGTGTACCTAGCAGCCTATTATGAAATAATTTTCCTTCGTTGTGGCCCTGATTTGTGGCCAAGGACACCAACAGATGACATAGACCCATGTGTTTAGAGAGAACTAATGGAACAAGCAAACAAAGAGAAGAAATGGCCATCACGAGAAGCGAACCCACTAGCAGAAAAAGGGCCTAATGTGAAGCACATTAGTCCCGGGTTGTAACTGAACCGGCACTAATGTGTTCATTAGTGTCGATTCCAATGGCTAGGCGGGCGGCGATCATTAGTACCGGTTCGTGACGAACCTTTAGTACTGATTCGTGCCACGAACCGGTACTAAAGACGTGGTGGCAAGCTTGTGTCAGGATGGGGCCCCACCAGCACATTTACTCTTTGTCGAGCCCGAGCACTCTGTTCTTCCCCTTTCCCCTCTCCTTTGTTTTCTTCCTCTTCCTCTTGAGCTCACACTCCATTTTTGCCAAAATTTGTGAAGATTTGAAGGCAACCCATGCATCCAAGTGATCACAAAGGTTAGCAACTTTGTCCTTTCATCTCTCATTGCTAGATTAGCTCTTGCAATGCTCTATAAGTATAGTGATTTGTGGGTTTTATTTTGGGAGGAATTATATGTGGTAGTATTTGATTTATATGCAATTTGAGGTCAAAATAAATCTTGGCTTGCATATGTACGTGTGGTTTACTTAGTGCCTTCCTGAGGGAGTCCTGGATTAAGGGGTCCTCGGATGGTCATACTATGTGACGTGGGCCGGACTAATGGGCCGTGAAGATACAAGATAGAAGGCCTTCCCCCGTGTCCGGATGAGACTTTCCTTGGCATGGATAGCAAGCTTGGCGGCTAGTCATACAACTTCCTTTCTCTGTAAGCCGACCTTGTACAACCCTGGCCCCCTCCGGTGTCTATATAAACCGGAGGTTTTCGTCCGTAGAGACCATCACAATCATATAGGCTGGACATCTAGGGTTTAGCCATTTGGATATCGAGGTAGATCAACTCTTGTAACCCCTATACTCATAAAAGTCAATCAAGCAGGAAGTAGGGTATTACATCCATCAAGAGGGCACAAACCTGGGTAAATATCGTATCCCCTGCCTCCTGTTACCTTCGATCCTCAGACGCACAGTTCGGGACCCCCTACTCGAGATCGCCTGGTTTTGACACCGACATTGGTGCTTTCATTGAGAGTTCCTCTATGTTGTCGATAGAAGGATCGATGGCTCGCCTTGTCGTCAACGACAAAATCAATTCTGGAAGGGCCCTAGTTCCTGGGCTGATCCTCCAGCTCGGCAGCTTCACCATGGGCGCCCGCCGGGCCGTTAAGCCCAAGGCGGTCCCCCAGATTGCCAAAAAAACATCTCCGCATCAACCCCGAAAATGTCGATAAGATGGATCCCGCAGATATCTCGTCTCACTACAAGAAATATGTCAACTTGTGACCACCACTATTGGTCACTGAATGGTCACAAATTTCCATTTGTGACCTTTTTGTGACCAAAAACATAAGGTCAAAAGCTGGCCGTCTTAAACTGACTATAGCGACCTTTCTTCTGGAATGGTCGCAAACGTTTATGACCAAAAAAAGCTTGTAGATTTAACGACCAACTGTTTTGGTCACTAGCAATCCGACCACACCACGTCAGATCAACCATGGCAAGCTGACGTGGCAGACTTATGACCAAATGAAAAGGTCGTAAAATAGAATCAGCCCGGTCCATTTCAGCCGTCTTGATGGGCCAAGCCCAATAATTCAGCCCATTTAATTTTTTTCTCTCTTTATTTTGCTTATCTGCATGGGCCTGGCCCAATAATTTTGCCTTTTATTTTCTGGGAATGGAGCCTTTTCCTGATGAATTTTTTTATATTCCATTATTGTTTTGGGCCACAGCCTTTTTATTCTAGTTCGAATTTGGGCCTTGGCCTTTTTATTTTGTGTTATGCAGCCTTTTGTAAAAAAAATCTTACAGTCATTTCTTTTTTTAGGCCCAAGCCTTTTTAGTCTAAATCTTGTTTGGGCCTCGGCCTTTTTAGAGCCCAGGTTCTTATTTTTCATAACTATAAACAGAAAGGCCCAGGTGCAGAAGTGATCCACAAGCCCAGGTTCAAACAGCAAGGCCCAGGTGCACAAGTGATCCACATAACTTCACAGAAAATAAACAGAGGTTCACAAGATCACATAACTTGACAGGTTCACATAACTTCACAGGTTCACTAGATCACATAACTTCACAGGTTCACATAACTTCATAGGTTCAAACTAGGCAGCAATGCAACAAAATGCTCAAAGACAAAGAGGTTCACAGCCATCAAACTAGGCAGCAATGCAACTACCTTAGTAGCTCAAAGACAAACTACATAGCCATCAAACTGCCTTAGCTCCAAAGAGAGCCATCAAGTGGGCTAACTGCTCTTCCTACTCTTGAGACTTCTTGCGCAGCAGCTCAAGTTCCTTGTCGCGTGCAGCTTCAGATTCTTCCGCCTTCATCTTGATTGCCGCCAATTCTTCTTGCATCACTTCAGCTTGAAGTTCAGACCTCTCCAGCTTCTGCTCAAGGTCACGAACATGAGCAGCAACTTCAGTTGTTGCTTTGCCGGAGTTGTTCCTAGATGACAGGAGCCCAACATTCCTGAGGAATGTGCTTTGCTTGACTTCGGTCTTGAGGACTTGTTCGACAATTTCAACAGCAGACTTTGGCTCTTCACCTTCTGGTACCAGCGCGTCCTTCATTTTTTCCATCTCAAGCTAGCATATGGAGGAAAATGATAGGCATTAGTGGGAGATCTATTTCACATTTTGCAAACCAAACCAAGCAAGAGAAACCAAACCAGTACACAAATGGATTATTTGAAGTAACCAAACCAGCACACAAAATCTATACAAGAAGATGATGACTAGTGACCTGGAGACATGCAATTGGAACAATATGATCACTTCATTAAGCCTAGAATGGTGGTTCTATATAAGATGGCTTCCCGAGTGAGCCGATCATCAAACTAACATTCAGATCAAATTTCATCATATCATAAAAAATGCATCAAATAGCTACAGCAAGTTCTGATATCTTTGTTGAACTATCAAACAACATCAAAGCATGGAACATAGCGTGTGTTCTTGACTGGCTCCGAATTAAACAACATCAAACCATCAAAGCATCAAAGCTAGCTATGAATCAAACAGGGCAAAGCATGGAGTGACTTACTATAGTAGTCTTGACTGGCTCCGAAAACCCATGCTTCTTGCTGTTGTGGGTGGCCTTAAACAAGTCAATCGCAGACAGCTCCTCACCCTTACGCTCTTCTTTCTGAAATGTTTTTCAACAAAAATCAAAATGTTATTCAGCAAGAATCAGAAATGTTATTCAATGAGGATCAAACGGTAAGGTCTCTAGAGAAGAGTTCTCACAGTGGCAAAAATGTGTGATGTGTAGTGCCTGGAACCAGTTCTGTGATTGTACATGACTTTTTCTCGATTCATCTTGTTCGACACACAGGTTTCCTATAAAAAAGCATACTGTCAGCATGATCTAGCACTAGCATATCATGTGCAGAACATAAAGCATCAAACAAAGCAGAGACAAACCTTGTGTCTTGGGGTAGACCACATCTACACCAGAGCTTGCCATTCACCATCCGTTAGATCAGGCACCGGAGAGTTAATGCTGACTTTATTTGCGGCTACGGTATCAAAATACTTCTTCTTGATCTGATGGCGTCTGTTCTTTGAATATTTCTGCAGAATATCTTTGCACGAGGTCTTGATGGTCTCCAAATCCGGGTTCATCTCAAAATTTGCCTACCAAGATAGCAAACAAGGTAGGAACAATATTAGTGATCATGCATAGGTGTAACAGAAAATAGATAGAACATTAACTATGAAACAAGTAGCTTACATCAACTTTCCTAATGTAGTTCTCCAATAGACTAGCATTTTTTTGTATCGCTTGAAGTGAGGAAGAACCGGAAGATGGATTTTTGCAACGAGTCTACACTCAGAAGCAAGCTTTGCTGCCTGCAGAGGCTTCTCTGGACGAATCATCCCTTCGGCAATTTGGATAGGCACCTGGCTACCAAGCGACTTGGTGATCCTCTCTAGCCCTTTGCCCTTTCTAAGTCTAGTCTTGGGAGTCATTGCATCTGAAAATGAAACTGAACTCATAAATTAGAATAGAAATCGACAAATGCAGGAATCGACAAAAGCATACATGATCATTCCATTTGGAAAATGCACTAGTAAAAGATAGCATTGCAAAGGTCAACTTGCTTGACTGAAGCACAAGCAGTTCTTCTTCTTCATTGATGACAGCGTTCCTGTCAATAGAAGGTGCAACAGGGCCGAGGTCTATGTGGACAGTGCCTGCTTCATCAATGCAGATGGTTCCTGCTTCATCTAGGCAGATAGTGCCACTTCCATCCATGCTGAGAGTGGTTCCTTCATCCATGGGCGGCAACTCATCACCCGTTTGCACCGAGGTCTGAGAGTCCATGCGCAGCATACTTTCCTGATGGTCCGTCGCAGTCGCCATCCTTGCTTTCTGCCTTGTGACTCTATCAAGGGCAGGTTCATCAGGTTCCAGGATCCTGTTTTTTTGTCCTGGAGCTGGGGCCATCACCCTTCCTGGAGGCATTGCAGCAGATGTTTCTGAGCTCTTGTTCTTCTTGCTGACTGTCTTCTTAACACCAGGCCTCTTCGTCCTAGATTCCTTCAGTGCCTCGTATAAACAGCACAGAAAAAAGCATTAGATCACAAGAGAAATATGTGAGCACAAGGAATAACATAGAATAACAGAACCCCAACCCTCCAAGCAAGACAGAGTTTGCACCTTAACAATCTTGTTGACTACAACATCATCCACTTCCTCTCCATCAATAACTTCATCCTCCTTAGGATTGTACTCTGGGTCATCATTGATAACTCCACTACCCTCTTGAACCTCATCACTTCTACCTTCTTGTACACCATTTGTTTTCCTAATCATTGACGCTATTGCACCGATGCCAAGGGACTGGAACATCCGATTGTTCCTCATGATATTTCTATCCCTAACCTTCTCGTACTCGGTGAGAGGCTCTTCTTTGCATGATAAAGGAAATGTAACTATTAGGTGAATGTTTGGAATGCATGGACAGACAGCCAAACATATCTTATGAAATTTTATTATCATTTAATCCTAGTTATTCAGGTAAGGAAGACTAACAGCACACAGGCACAATTAAGCCAGCTTATTCAGATTGCAGCAATACATTTCACTTAGCATATTAAGACACAGATTTTATGAAACTGATAGTATAACCACAAGGAGCAAGTTGCATACCAACGGTTGGCCTCATGCTTGACCTTGTCCTCCTTGCCATGGATGATCTTGAGGTGGTGCTTGCAAAATAGAATAAACAACAATCAGATACAACAGGGATAAAATAAAATGATGCACTTGTATCAATAAAGGAAAGCATTTGGACCATCATGCACATACATGTAATACATGTGAAACAAACTTGATGGATAAACAATACAGTGATCTAGTTTTATTAATTAAGAAAACATGTAAGTGCACTAAACAAGCATGCATGTACACTAGTAGCAAGTAAGCAAAGTGCATAAGTGCTACTAATACAAGCAAGCAAGCAAGCAAGCAAAGTGCTACTGATAGAAATAAGCAAGCAATGAAGGAAATTGAAGAGAAGCAAGCAAGTACTATTGATACAAACCCTAATTAATAAGAAAGCAAGTAGCTTCTTCTCCAAGTTATACTAATACTAGCAAGTACTGCTGATGGAAACCCTAATTAAGCATGTACTGCTGATAGAGCCCACCCCGCGCTCTCTTTCCTTCCCCAGTCCCCACATGATCACATATACATCATGTGGTAAATCTAACAACATCTCGTGCTAGTATTAGTATAGAACAATGGTCTATAGTATATGATTGGTACTATGACAATACTATCAGGTACACCATGAATGGCAGATGGACTTAATCATTTAGTATTAGTATAGCTCGCAGGAATGGCAATGTCTCGTGCTAGTATTAGTACAGCTCACAGTAATGGCAGATGGACTGAATCATTTAGTAATGAACACCATGAATTAACTAGACCAACCCAGAGAGCATATATCACACCTACATGAACTACTCTAGTAGTACAGTGAGCAGAAAGCTTTCTATATGTAAACCAAAGCATGGCAGGAGCTCACAAGATAGAAACCAAACATGAATGGGAACCTACAAACCCTAGATAGCATGGGAACAACAACTACAGAGC
Organism: Triticum aestivum; assembly: GCF_018294505.1. Taxonomy (NCBI): domain Eukaryota; kingdom Viridiplantae; phylum Streptophyta; class Magnoliopsida; order Poales; family Poaceae; genus Triticum; species Triticum aestivum. Next base: position 9,292,242 of record NC_057794.1, on the reverse strand, counting down.
TTTAGATTTAGTGGCGACCATAATCAAGAACAAATAACAGAGTGCCACAGCAAGCAAAACAAATCGAACACCCAAAAAGAATAACATCCTTGTTCTAGCAAATAAAAAATAGGGAGAAGGCTTCAAAGGAAGATTTCTCAAGAACATGTAGCCATTTCTACGAAGATGCAAATGGATATCAATACTTCACACAATGGCACAACAATTACAGCACAATAGCTTACTCCAGGTTCTTATTTAACTCAAGAGGTGGCACTAAACTAGCCAAGTAAATTTTAAAGGAATATGCAATATAATCCAAAACTTTAGTAGTTGCTAGGGATTCCAAAGAGAAAACTACTACATCATGTTAACTATTAGTATGGCTACAAACGACCTCTTACAGACATCAACTTCAATGTCATCAAGCAAGCAAATCGCTATGACTACAGATTAACAAAGCATAACAAGGATTAACAAAGCAAATGGCTCTGAAGTAATACACTTTGACAAGTAAAGATTAACAAACCATAACAAGGATTGGAAGCAGAGGGAGATGGAGATGGACAAAAACCTGCTTTTGTGGTAGCCGTGCTTGAGCTCCTCCTCCTGATGCTGCTCAATGACCTGCATGACAAACAAGGCCATGGATGAGCTGCCACAGGGCATCCACATGATAACACAAAACATCAAGCAACGACATTGACAGGGATGCAAAATCAAAATAGAGCATACAAAATCTAGATTAAAGAACCACCTCCCCACAAAACCCCTAACCCCATGAATCCATCCCCATCTCAAAATCACATTACCAACGACATGAGCCCTAACCCCATGATCAAGAAGGATATCATCCCATGAATCCTAACCCCATGAATCCATCGCCATCCCCATCCCCATGAAGAAGAACCCTAACCACCAAGAGATCCTAACCCTAACCATCAGGAGATCCTAACCCTAGAAGATGCAACATAAGATCCTAACCCTAGAAGATGCACCATGAGATCCATCGAACCACCAGAAAATCCTAACCCTAACGAGGGGAGTACCTGTCGTCGTAGTCATCGCTCGCGTCTACCCTCTTGTCACCACCGTCGTCGATGTAGAGGAGCAGAGCGGCGATTCGTCATCGGGGAGCAGAGCGGGGCGGGGTGGAGCAGAGGAGGAGGGGCTAGGGTTGCGGTGTGGGGAGAGGGGAGGTGGGATTTGTCGGGGCTGGCAGGTGGGGAATGGAGTGGCAGAGCAGAGGACAGGCGGCGGGGC
>NC_057794.1:9180133-9290586 GCF_018294505.1 Triticum aestivum | reverse complement strand
GCTCGGGGAGGGAGAAGCTAGGGTTCGTCGGGGAGAGGGGAGGGGAATGGGGAAATTTTGGGAGGGGAGGGGAGGGGATCCCGCGTGTTAGTGGGAGAGGGAGTGGTGGGACTCGCCTGGTAGTGGGAGAGGGAGTGGAGGGAGTGGAGGGAAATTTTGGGAGAGGGAAATTTTGGTGGAGAGAAAATTTTGGTGTGGGAGGGAAATCCTTTTGGGTTTGGGTGTAGAAAAAAATAGGCTTTTTTGTAAACTTTGTAGAAATCATGGTTAAAATCATACCGAGTAGCTCAAGAAAACACCGGTATTGCAAGTTTAGTATTTTTGCTTGTTGGTAGGCCACATTTGATGATGTGACGCGGAGGTCTCCCATTTTTTTGATTTTTTTGAATTTTTTACGGTGTTTTCAAAAACCGGCCGATTTCATCGCGGCGGCCGTCCATGGCTAGGGTTTGAGCCGTGCAAATCTGTTGTCGATTCTGTGATGAAATGCCTACCTGTGAAGCTAAAAAGCATTTTTAGTGAAAAAACTGGGCAAGCTATGGAGGACCCACAGTTCAAATTCCAGCCGGTTCCAGCTGAATAGGCCGAAGGTGGTCCGAATTGCCGGGAGTAGCTACGAGGGTCGGAAATGCATGCTTTTTGGCGACCGTCCGTAAAATAGGGTCTACTTTGAGATAGACATGGAATGGCGACGTTTGGGGTGCCCCTCCTTGTAGCCGCTTCACGAAAAACGCATGTCTTTTGCATTCAAAAAATGAAAAACGGTTTTTTTTGTTAAACAAGTTGGAACCTCGCTTTGGCAACATTGTTTGCCATCACAAGACGGAGGCATGCGCCCAATTTGGGCATATTATTAGAAACTATTCAACGGATGCGGCCATATCATTGCTAGTTTGGCTTGAAAGCCATGAATCTTCGTTCATGGTAGGTCGTTTTTGAGAACACTTTTTCAAGAAAACGCCGGTATTGCAAGTTTAGTATTTTTTTAGTTGGTAGGCCACATTTGATGATGTGACGCGGAGGTCTCCCATTTTTTGATTGTTTTTGAATTTTTTACGGTGTTTTAAAAAACCGGCCGATTTCGTCATGGCGACCGTCCGTGGCTAGGGTTTGAGGCATGCAAATCTGTTGTCGATTCTGTGATGAAATGCCTACCTGTGAAGCTAAAAAGCATTTTTAGTGAAAATAACGGGCAAGCTATGGAGGACCCGCAGTTTTTTTCTAGCCGGTTCCAGTGAATCGGCCGAAGGTGGTCCGAATTGCCGGGAGTAGCTACGAGGGTCGGAAATGCATGCTTTTTGGCGACCGTCCGTAAAATAGGGTCTACTTTGAGATAGACATAGAATGGCGATGTTTGGGGTGCCCCTCCTTGTAGCCGCTTCACGAAAAACGCATGTCTTTTGCATTCAAAAAATGAAAAACGGTTTTTTTGTTAAACAAGTTGGAACCTCGCTTTGGCAACATTGTTTGCCATCACAAGACGGAGGCATGCGCCCAGTTTGGGCATATTATCAGAAACTATTCAACGGATGCGGCCATATCATTGCTAGTTTGGCTTGAAAGCCATGAATCTTTGTTCATGGTAGGTCGTTTTTAGAACACTTTTTCAAGAAAACGCCGGTATTGCAAGTTTAGTATTTTTGCTAGTTGGTAGGCCACATTTGATGATGTGACGCGGAGGTCTCCCATTTTTTTGATTTTTTTTAATTTTTTACGATGTTTTCAAAAACCGGCCGATTTCATCGCGGCGACCGTCCGTGGCTAGGGTTTGAGCTGTGCAAATCTGTTGTCGATTCTGTGATGAAATGCCTACCTATGAAGCTAAAAAACATTTTTAGTGAAAATAACGGGCAAGCTATGGAGGACCCGCAGTTCAAATTCCAGCCGGTTCCAGCTGAATCGGCCGAAGGTGGTCCGAATTGCCGGGAGTAGCTACGAGGGTCGGAAATGCATCCTTTTTGGCGACCGTCCGTAAAATAGGGTCTACTTTGAGATAGACATGGAATGGCGACGTTTGGGGTGCCCCTCCTTGTAGCCGCTTCACGAAAAACGCATGTCTTTTGCATTCAAAAAATGAAAAACCGTTTTTGAATTTCAGTTTTGCTAAAGCACATCTAGATGTGCCATAAGTATTGCACATCTAAGTCCTATGGCATTGATCTTACGTCGAGATTTGTGTGGATATTTTCCTTTTTCTTTTTTCTTTTCTCTTTATGCTTGATTCACTCACTTAGATGTGCAATAACTAGAGCACATCTAGATGTGCCCTAGACACACCCTTTGAATTTGTACGGTGTTTTCAAAAACCAGCGGATTTAGTCACGGCGGTCGTCCGTGGCTAGGGTTTGAGTCATGTTTTTAGCATTCAAAAAATGAAACTTATATTGTTTCATACATGAGCATGCACAAAAACCATAATTTTATCTTTCATCCATGAGCATGCATAAAAAATTTCAATTCCCATCAATTACCAAACTGAATATTCATTGTTAAAAACATGACTTGTGTTTAGATGACACTGTCATACAGCATCCATGAGCATGCACAAAATTAAACCTGACATACTTAACATTGACATGTTCATATTACACTAACAAGCTTAAACCTAACATGCTGAACACCTTCTTAACACCTTCACTCCTCCTTCTTCTCCTTCATCAACCTGATGCGCTCAGAGTGGCGAATCCCAACGCGGATGTACTCCTCTACCACAATTGGCATGGTCCTGTCGCCAAGCTGTGGGATTGCAGGCGTCGCCACCATCGCGAGGTCGTCACCCGCCACCACCATCGCGAGGTCGTCGTCCGCCACCACCATAGCAAGGTCGTCGTCCGCCACCACCGTACCAAGGTCGTCATCCGCCACCACCATAGCAGGGTCGTCGTAAGCCACCACCATAGCATGTTCGTCATCAGCCAGAATAGGCTGCTCGTCGTCATCCCCGCTCTACTCCTCGTCATCCCCGCTCTGCTCGTCATCCCCGCTCTGCTCCTCGTCGTCATCCCCGCTCTGCTCCTCGTCATCCCCGCTCCTGCTCCCATTGCCTGGCCAAATTCAACAAAGTGTGAACATGGTGTTGTCGTCGTGCAGGTAGAGGAAGCCGAAAGGACAGGAAGAAGAGAGGTAGAGAGCTTACTGGCATCGTCGTCGTGCTAGTAGTACATGCGGCACATGGTGTTGTCGAACATCTTCACGGTGAACATGGCATCATCATCGTAGCGGAAGACAAGGAAGTACCCGAGCTGTAGCTCATGGCCGCGGGCGAAATGCTCCCAGCCGGGCCCTAGTTACATGTGGCCTTCACCATCAAACACCACCAACACTTCCCACAGCCTATGAAGCCCGCTGCCGGCCTCCCGCAGCTTCACTTTGTGGGGCTCACGGCCGGCGAGCATATTCGCAAACTTGTCAGGCAACCTCTGCAGCGAGGGTCAAGCAGTGGTTAATTGTGGCAATCAAGCACTAGACAGCAGAGTGATGATAAAGAAATGAGTGATGATAAACATACCTGCCTACTGCAAGATTTCTCAATTACGATCTCGAAGAACTCGAAACCTTCTAAGCCAGCCATCTCACTTATCTGAAAAGCAGCATTGTAAATTAAACAAGCACATCAACATCAATAGCATAGTAAACTAACACTAAAACAAGCACATCAACATCAACAGCAACAGCAACATCATCAGGTGACCACCAACAGCAACAACACTAAAATCTACTATAAATTGACCAGAACACAGCAATATAAATTGACCAGAACCATATCTACTATAAATTGACCAGAACCATATCTATTATAAATGGACCAATAGTGTATAGCAAAACAACAGTTTCAATATTACAATAGAAAGAAGTCTCAGGTTTATCAAGCACAACAAAACAACAGTGTGACTGAAGAAAATTATAGCAGGAAATACTTCATGCATCATCAATAGATTATGATCATTTGAGCTAGCATGATCACATTACATGATGCACACATATGCAAACTTCTATGAATATAACATCAAAACAAAAAAAACAAGAGACCAAGAAAATCTTAGCAGTGCAAACACCTAGATAGAATTGTATTTGTACACATCAGAACATAAGCACCAACATAGCAGTGCTTAGCATGATCACATTGTATTTGTACACCTACATAGCAGTGCTTAGCCACTCGGGTAAAACATTACAAAAAGAAAAACAAATTAGAACACACTAGTGTCTCACTGCCTCAATATAATCCTCTTGCCAGTTGCTTCAATGCAACAACACATCCATTTGTTTGTGATGCCTCCAGTTTCTCAAGATAAAACTAGCAGCATCCAACATGCTTTGGCATTCATCTCTTGATCGTCAAAATAAACCATACAGAATTCCACAAAAAAATATTCAGAGACCACAGCCAATGATTCTAGGCAAAAGAAACAACAATGTGTACAGAGACAAGCTTCTTTTTCACTTAATATTCAGAATATGCCAGATACACCCAAGGACAAACATGCATTACAACTTATCTTAAGAGAATTAACTACTGTACAAATGCAGTTCATATGTACAAATGGACAATGAAGCCCTGCTATGACGACAACACTGGATGATGAAGGACCTGGACAACACTGGTTAAAGCAAGCCATAATAATAACTCACCTCCAATGCTATATTAGCTGGAAAGGAGCATCTATCTATTAAAGAACATCTGTGAGGAAACATAATCCAATCCCTAATAATCCAACCCTAATCTAATCTAATGCAGTCCCAATCAAACCCTAACCAAATCAAACCCTAATCTAATCCAATCCCTATCTAATCTAATCCAATCTAGGCGACGGCAAGAACCCTAATCTAACCAGTAGCAGAAAACTAATCCAACCAGGAAGGAGAGAGAGAGGAAGGATGCATACCAAGAGAGAGAGAGGAAGGAGCCGGCGGCGGTGGCGAGGCCGGCGGTGGGAGAGGAAGGAGCCGGCAGCGGTGGGCGGCGCCGTCGATGGAGAGGAGGAGCGGGTCGAGTGGTGAGGAGAAGTGGGGAAAATAGAGGGAGCGGGTCCACTTATCAGCGAGTTCGGTGTTTGCTACGTGACTGGTTTGATATATTAAAAAGGGTGAGCATAGATTACAAAACCAACAGCCTCTTCCTAGCCCAGTGGTCGAAACACAGTGAAATAAGCGCACGGTCGTGGGTTCGAGCCCCCGCACGCGCATATTTTTTGGCCACGCACATATTTTTGGTAGCTTGGGTACAATAGCAAAATGGCCCACTTGTCAGCGAGTGGGTCGAGTGGCCCACTTGTCAGTGAGGTGTGTGCTTCATACTTGACTAGTTTGATATATTCAAAAAGGTTGGCATAGAGTGGAAGACTAATAGCCTCGTCCTAGCCCACTGGTAGAAACATAGTGAAACAAGCGCACGGTCGTGGGTTCGAGTCCTCGCTGGCGCATATTTTTTTGCTCACAATGAAATGGGTTTAGTTGAAGCAAAATTCAGTTAAAATAGCATCTTCAGTTCTGACCAAAATTCAGTTAAAATAGCATCTACAAGACAACATTCTGACCAAAACAATTACAAGATGATCACAACAACTACTAAATGATCACAACAACTACAAGACAACATTCTGACCAAAACTTGAACTAAAGATGTTCAAAAAATCTTCTATATGATCATTTTGCAATCTTTTGCATTACAAGACAACATTTTGACAGCAAGCATAACAGCTACAATAACATCTCAATTCAGGTCAAAACAACAAGCATAACATCTCAATTTTGCTGCTGGAATCTTAAAGCACTGTGAATCAGGATAACTACATCACTATTGCTATAACCATCAGGATCATCATTTTGCTACAACCATCAGGATCATCATCTTGCTACAACCATCAGGATCATCATTTTGCTCCTAGAATCTAAAAGGATTTTTCTACCCGGAGAAAAGATTGATCACATCAGGTCACCGGTCCCATAGATACCAAAACAAAGAACATTAAGTAATAGTATTTACCTTTGCCAGTCCATTCGCTACTCATCATCGTCGATACGAAAACAAGGAACTCTATGCCCACTCCTGTTTTCCTCATCATCACTACAATATTGCAGCATAGTATGATCAGTCCGGTTTTCCCCATCCTCTCTTTCATGTCCATCCTCTACCACCTTTCTTCTTTTCTTGATGCCTTCAACTGTTGCAGCACCAACAATCACACGTTCCCGGTCCCTTCGCACTCTGCTTTGCACCAGAACTTCCATAGAGTCATCATCAGCTTGCAACGGAACTTCCGTAGAGTCATCATCTTGGTATGTTAGTCCACCATCACCGGGGCCCTTTTCCACTTCAGTTTCAGTCACACTCCACAAGTGTCTGTGCTGAAAGTTTTGCACAACTCGCCATTTTCCGTGCAAAAGAGTGTCTGGCAGATAAAACACCATTGTTGCTTGTGTTGTTAGAATAAAGGGATCACTCTTATACCAGCACCTTGCAGTGTTGATGCTTTTGAAGTGGCCATCATATTTGACAAAAGAGTCTCTCCTCTTCTTGCTACCAAGCTCAAACCAGTCACAGCGAAATAAGACAACCGAGCGATGGATGCCTCCACTAGAGTTGTACTGCAACTCTACGATGCTTCTCAACTGACCATAGAAGTCAATGATCTCACCATCATGTGACCCCTCAGTGACGATTCCACTATTCTGTGTCTTACTTTTTTCCTCACGGTCAACGGTGTTGTACCGGACACCGTCAACAATGCATGCTGAATACACTCTCACTCGCTTATCCGGTAAGCATGCCAAAGCAAATAGATCATCACTGACCTTCTTCTCCTCATGCAACTTTCCAATCTGCACAAATAAACCATTTAGCAAACAATGGTATTTAACAATGGGTGAATAACACAGAAAACATAAAACATGTGGCTAAAGATCTCACATGATTCTTAATCCACTTAGCAAACACCTTGGCAACCCTTTTATCAACATTGATATTGCTTTCTTCATGATTTAACTCTTCCTTGCATTTCCTGCAATGCCAACAAAACATGTGAATTAAAACATTAGGCTGGTGCCAACCCAAGCAAAAAATATATATATATATAATGAGTGCACAAGATATAACGTACTTGATATATGGTAGAACCTCGGCGCAATTGCTGAGCACAAACAAAACCATCTTGTCATACTCATCACCAGCCTCCAAGTATTGTGAGGCTCCAAGAAAGTTCACACCATGGTTGAAAACAGAGACATCACCACTTTGCGAATCAAACCGCTCCCTATTTCTGCCCGGCCGGTTCCATCTTGTTTCCACATCACCAAAGTATCTAGAGCAAAAAGTCAAGCACTCGTCAACGACATATGCTTCAGCAATAGAACCTTCAGGTATTGCCGTGTTTCGCACATAACGCTTACAAGTAAGTAGCCTTCTTTCGATTGGGTACATCCAACCGTATTGCACAGGGCCTCTAAGCATTGCCTCTTTGGGTAAGTGCACCGCCAAATGGACCATCACGGTGAAGAAAGCTGGAGGGAAAACCTTCTCGAGCTTGCAAAGAATAATTGGGATTTCTTTTTAAGTCTTTCCAAGACAATTAACTTGAGGGTTTTGCAGCACAGTTCTCTAAAGAAATTTTCCAGCTCAGCAACCGCTTCATATATATCCTTGTGCATGATTCCTCGGAGGCCCGCCGGTAAAATCCTTTGGAGGAGGATGTGACAATCATGGGTTTTCAGTACTGAAAGCTTGAATCCATCAGAAGTAACACACTTTGCTAGGTTAGCAGCATAACCATCTGGAAATTTCACCGCTCTTAGGAATTCACAGAATGCAAGCTTTTGTTCTTTATTCATTGTATACTATGCTCATGGAATTTCAAATGAATCTTCATCTTCATTGTGCTGTAGATGCAAATCTTCTCTTATGCCCATGTCCTCCAAATCAAGCCTAGAACTAACCGTGTCCTTTGTCTTCCCTTCAATGTTCAGAAACGTCTCTAGCAGATTCTCGCATATGTTTTTCTCAATGTGCATTACATCGAGATTATGCCTTAATTTCAGATCAACCCAGTATGGCAGGTCCCACAAACAAGACCTCCTGTCCCAACATTGACCTTCCTCACGCTTTCTTTCCTTCGCCAGCTTTCCTGGTCTCACATCTTTCACCTTTTCAAGTTGTTGCTCCAGCTCTTCTTTAGTGAATTCAGCTGGCTTGTCACGGGTTTCATTCTCACCATTAAAATCTTTGCTTCTTCGCCAGCGATGGTTTCAGGGAAGAAAGCGGCGGTGCCCAATATAGCATATCTTGCTCCTTATTCTCTTTGAGCAAGGGTCTTTGTCACAATGGACACAAGCCTGATAACCCACTGTGATCCTCCCAGACAGAGTGTGCAGAGCGGGGAAATCATGGATGGACCATATGATCGCAGCACGTAGATTGAACTTTTCTTCCGGACTCAAGGCATCGTATGTAGGTACACTAGTCCAGAGCTGGAGCAGTTCTTCTACGAGGGGCTCCATAAAGACATCAAAATCCTTTCCTGGAGAATATGGACCCGGGATAAGCAATGACATCATGAAGTTGGACTGATCCGTGCATGCCCATGGTGGCAGGTTGTACGGCACCACAAAAACTGGCCACATGCTATAAGACGTGCTCATGTTCCCAAACAGATTAAATGCATCTGTGGCAATGCCAAGTTTTATGTTCCTTGGATCTGCAGAAAAATCTAAATGTATACGGTTAAACTCTTTCCATGCCTCTCCATCCGCTGGATGGCTCAGCTCATTGTCCATAGGTTGCCGCTTCAGCTTGTGCCACTGTACCTCACACGATGATTTCTTCGAGATGAACATCCGCTGCAGCCTTGGTATCAAGGGAAAGTGCCTCAGTACCTTCTCTGGTATTGACTTCTTCCCATCAGCATCTTTCCACCTAGATGCATTGCATTTTGGACAGTTGTCATGCTTTGCTAAGTCCTTCCGAAACAAGACACAATTATTTGGGCACACATGTATTGACACATAACCTAACCCCAGCCTGCGGATTATGCTCAATGCTTCATCATAAGATCTGGGAACACAACTATTAGGGAATTGCAAGCTCAAAATACGGAGTATTGCGTTGAATGCGGCATTGCTAATCCGGTAGAAAGACTTGATGTGGAGTAACTTCACGGTGAAGGTAAATCTTGAAAATTTACCCCCTTCATGAGCTGCGCGCTTCGCCTCCTCTAACACCTCAGGAAACAACGATTTCTGTCCATCAGCACGATCTTCAGAATCGTACAAATCCTTCAATAGGTCAGGAATCCTATCATCTTCATGCCCATCCTCTTCCTCCAAAACAGCATTATCTCGCAAAACCTTTTCCATGAAATCAATGCCAGCATCACCACCACCCATCATATGAGGGGCCTCTATATCAGCTTCAAAATGTTGAGGTTGTCTGTCTAAAGGTTCTCCATGATATATCCATCTATCATATGTGCTGGACATCCCATTAAGAAGCAGATGATCTTCCACTCTTCCTTGAGCCATTCTTGGACGGTTGAGGCATTCACAACATGGGCAAAGAATGTGAGCATCGTTGGCAAAATTTGCCCGAACAAATGCCATGAAATCATCAACTCCTTTCATATGTTCTTTCGAAAACTTTCTAACTCCTTCTCTAATCCAGCTTCTGTCCATCTGCCAAAGACAACAAATTGTTGCAACTTAGCAAATCAATCTAAGTGCATCAACATTAATTAATGAAAATGGATGGAAGTAATGGAAGCTAAAATTCTAGAAAATTTTATATGCTAATTGCCTAACCACAAGGCCTGAAGAATTCTTAACAAACAAGCTGAACAATTCCTAACAGCACATCAAGAAAATTCATCTATGCATTATCTACCAAACAAGCAAGCTATCTCCTAACTACTAACAGTGCATCAACAAAACTCATCTATGCTGAAGAACATCTGACTGAAATCCATCTCCCACTGCTCGGGTGACGAGAGAGGAGAGGGGGGAAGAGGTGAGGGGTGCATACCGGGAGCTGTGCTTGCGGCGGCGGCGAGTCCCCCATGCTCGGCGAGCCCCCACCACCGTCGGTCGCCTACGCCCCTGCTGGCCCCCGCCTCCACGCCCTGCCTCGCCTCTGCCCCCTGCCGGCCCCGCCCCCGCCTCCGCTGCCGGTCCCGCCCCCGCCTCCGCCCCCTGCTGGTTGCTTCCGCCGCGAGACCGTGGGCGAGGTCACCTGCGGCGAGGCCGTGGTCGAGGTCACCTAGTTGCTTCCACCACCGCCCGCCGCCACCTGGTCGGAAGACCTAGAAAACGCTAAGTGTTGCTCTTTTTGATGCCACCCGCCGCCACCTGGTTGGAAGGTCCCACTTGTCACTGGTATGTGAGAGCCGTGGTTTTATATACTATATGGAAAACTACCCACACATTAGCAACAATCTTGTCACATCCCTAGAATTTGCTTGTAGCTATTTACCTGAGTGAGCATCATGCATCATGTCTAAATTCTGAAAGTTGAATTGAGGTTAGTTGAAACCCTCATAAATCACTTCAAAAATAATCAACATTAAAATCTTTTCAAAGAAGTCCAAGAAAATGTTCCTCTTAGTCTCTGAAAATATTGGCAAGAGGTAAAACTTAAAACAATATTTTTGGAATCTCAGAGATATTTATTTTGGGCCTTTGAATTAATTCAATAACTATTTGCATTGGATATATATTCTTTATATAATTAATATATGTCCAATAATTCTGGAACATTTTATGTGGTTTGGGATATTTTAGTTCTAATCACATATTTATTTTCAGGATTTTATAAAATGATTTAGTATTTAAATTAAATCAAAACAAATGTCAGAAAATAGAAAACAGAAACTAAATAAAAGAGAGAGAGAAGGACTAACCTGGCACTTACCTCGGCCCACCTACCTGTTGCCGGCCCAGCTGCACCGGCCAGCCCACCTGGTGGCCCAGCCCACCAGGGGCAGAGCCGTCTTCAACCTCTGCCTACTGGCAGAGGCATGGCGACGCGCCCGTGCCCGAGCCTCCACCTCCTGCTTCGCGCTGGAGGCTCATCCTCCTCCCTGACACCGTGCCTGGACGACGCCACGCTGCCCCGACTCTCTCTCGCACTCTCCCTCGCCTCGTCCCCTCCTCTGTCTCTCTCTCACGCGCACGGCCGAATGCCACCATCGCCGCCACTTGCAGTTGCCGCGGCCAGAGCCACATCCTCGCCCTCTACCTGAGCCCAGAGCTCCACCACGTCCTCTTCTTCATCCCCATCCAGCTACACATCGCCGGATGCCCCGTGACGCCGCCTTGGAGCTCATCTTCAACCTCCTGCACCGAGCGTCGCCGTCGTTGATTCGCCGTCAACAGCGCGTCCCCGAGCTCTCTGACGATTCCATCGGATGCGCTGTGAGCTCCGCCATCGTTTCCCCCTCTCCCCGTACTCTAGCTCCCTCTCTAGACTCTGTTCGTAATGAGCCCGAGAGCTCTTCACCGCCGGCCATGTCGCCGCCATGGCTACGGCTGCTGGAGCTCGCACTCGAGCACACCACTGCGCTCAGTGCCTCCCCACGAGCCCGCAGCACGCCCCAGCTCGCCTTCCCCTGCCCCCTAGCTCTCACTCGCATCTCGCCCGAACTCTGGCCGCCGCCCAAGTGGTCGCCAGTGTCGACCCCGGCCTCCTTGCGCCCAGCTGCGTGCATCCTTGGATGCGGGCGAGCGAGGGCTCCCTCCTGGTGAACTCAGCGCAGCCATCCGCTGCCCCTAGCGCCACTCCGGCGAGCCACCGCCGCTCTGGATCGTCGCCGTCGTCTAACCGCCGGCGCCTCCGACGTGGCCGTCCTTAGCGCTAATCCCTCCATAATCCGCCACCTCACTGCCACTGACAGCGGGCCCCATCACAGGGTCAAACCCCAGTCAACGCCAGATTTGACCGTGGGTTAGTCCCTGGGTCAATGACACACGGGTCCCACTAGTCAAAGTTGACCCGGGTCAACTCGGCTGACCTGCTGACGCAGTAGTGACACAATGCTGATGTCATTAATCATTTTCTCGATTAAACTAATTCAGAAAATTCCAAAAAATGGCTTAAACTTCAAAAAATCATAGAAATTAAACCGTAACTCCAAATGAGATAAATTATATATGAAAAATTATCAGAAAAATTCAAGGAATCCATCTGTACCATTTTCATGCATGTTTGAACAACTTAACCTCATTGTTTAGTCCAAAACATGATAATGCATTATTTGAATTCATAGTTTGAATTTGAATTTGAACCTAGTGTTCAAACCAACTCCATTTAACCTGTTGTTAGTTGCATTAGCTCAATCAACAGCATATTGCCATGTCATGATCATGCATCATATTGTTGCATCATATTGATTGTGTTCTTCCTTGTTTGCCGGTAATTGTCCCCTCTCGGTAGACGCTGCTCCGACGCTGTGATCGTTGACACTGATGAAGACTCAATGTTATCTTCAGAAGTGCCAGGCAAGCACAACCCCCTTGTTCATTCTGATACAAGCCCACTCTCTCGCTCCTGCTCTCTTTCACTGCATTGGGACAACAGCGATCATCTGTTACTTGTTGCGGTAGTTGAACCCCTTATCCTCTGCATGACCTGTCATTGCCACAGTAAATAGATAAAACCCACTAGCATGAGTAGGAGTTGTTTGAGCCCTGATGTGCCTACTCATTCATGCTTGTTTGTCATGCCTGCTACTGCTTAGAGTTGAGTCAGGTCTGATTCATCGGGGATGAATTGGAAAGTTGTGAACATGTCCTACTGTGTGTGAGCTGAGTGTGTGAACACGATTTGGTAAAGGTAGCAGTGAGAGGCCATCTAGGAGTACATGGTGGGTTGTCTCATTGAAACTGTCCTCAGGAACTGAGTTCTGTGTTTGTGATCCATGAAACAGTTACTACCACGCATTGGGCCTGAAACCAATGGACCCTCTCGGCTTCTTGATCACCCTTGTCCTCTGTCCAGGAGTTGCAACTAGTTTCTGGTGTTTATAGGATATGTGTTGGCGGCCGTGCGTAGCGCTGACCCTAGGGGTGGGCTATGATGCGGTAGATACACTGCGGCACGGTGTACCGGGCGCCCGTTTGGTGTCTCGGGAATCCTGTTCACATCGTTCGGGGCCGTATGTGGAAACCTCGGCCGGACTCCCTGCGGATGGAACTTGGATAGGCGATAAACCTGGACTAGAGACTTGAGTGTTTAGGTAGGCCGTGGCCGACACCCTCGTGGGGCTTCCGCTTGAAGGTTGCCGAGTACATGTCGTGTAAACGGCGGTAAGTGGTGAGAGCGTGTGTGAAGAAGTACACCCCTGGAGGATTAACATCATCTATTCGAATAGCCGTGTCCGCGGTAATGGACTTCTGGGTTGCCTATAACAGTTCATAGACAAGTGAAAGTGGATACTCTAAAACTCGCAAGATAAGTGTGAGTGCTATGGGTGGCCTTCTCGTAGGGAGACGGGAGCGGATCCATAGTGGTGTATTGAATGGTGAATATGTGGACTCGTGTGCGCCACCTCAAAAGAGTTGCTTGCAGTCGTAGTTCAGGTTAGCCACTGAGTCAAAGCTGGCTTGCTACAGTTAAACTCCACCACCACCCCTTGTTGATACCGATGCATATGTAGCTAGTTCTGATGTAAGTCTTGCTGAGTACCTTTGTACTCACGTTTTTTTAATTTATGTTTTGCAGAGAGACTTCAGTCTCGCTAGTAGTTCAGCGTGGACTTCGACGTTTAGCTTGATACCTCAGCTACGATCTTGTGCCCTCGGCAGGATCTGGTAGATAGTCAGGCTTCTTAGCCTTTTCATTTGTAGATGTCTGTTATCAGACATGTTAAGCTTCCGCGTGTGCTTTGACTTGTATGCTATGATTGTTGGGTCATGAGACCCATGTTTGTAATATCTCGCTCCTCGGAGCCTAATGAATAAATACTTGAGTTGTAGAGTTATGTTGTGATGCCATGTTGTATTTACACATATCGAGCATATTGTGTGTATGATTGAAATGCTTGGTATGTGTGGGATCCGACAATCTAGTTGTTTATCCATGGCAGCCTCTCTTATGGGGAAATGTAGTCTAGTGCTTCCATGAGCCATAGTAGTCCGCTACAGCCCGGTTCACCAGAGTCCTGCTAGCCCAGCACTACTGCTCAGGACACTTGACTCGCCGGCATGTGTTTCACTTCGTTCCTATGTCTGTCCCTTTGGGGAAATGTCACGCTGTGATATCCGGAGTCCTGCCTAGCCTGCTACAGCCCGGGTTCCCCGGAGTCCTGTTAGCCCAGTGCTACAGCCCGGAATCACTCGCTGATGACCGACATGCTCGATGTGGTTCATGTATGCCTGTCCCCATAGGTTAGTGCCGCTTTGGGTTCACGACTAGCCATGTCGGCCCGGGTTCTCTGTCATATGGATGCTAGCGACATTATCATATACGTGAGCCAAAAGGCGCGAACGGTCTCGGGCCATGGTAAGGCGACACCCGTGGGAATACCGTGCGTGAGGCCGCAAAGTGATATGAGGTGTTACCGGCTAGATCGATGTGACTTGGGATCGGGGTCCTGATAGCGTTGGTATCAGAGCCTGACTGCTTGTAGGATTACCAAACCAAACTGGTCGAAGTTGTGTCTAGAAATGCTTTAGTTATATAAGGGAATTGATTGTGGAAGGGAACGTAAGGCTCTTTTTACTCCTTATATCTCATGCCCTCTGATCTGAGTCACCCTCTTCTTTCTACGGGGATTAAGAACTAGGCCTTCTCATCTATCTATCAGGATGACGTGTTACTGAACCGTAGTTGCCTAGGATTGTTGAGTTCAAGCCTCAGTTCAGTTCCTACTACTTCCATATATTCATAACTGGCCTCAGAACCTTGATATTGTGATGTTGAGTGGTTATGCCACCATTTTTGCAGGATGTCTCAAATCTTTTCGAGCATTTACAGCCGTTATGCTGTCCAAGTCATCCCAGGTCTCTACATAGTCTGATGCATTTGCAAACCCTTTCTTTCCGTTCTTGATGTCCTTTTGGGCCAGTTTAATCACACTAATCGGTGAGTTGAGGTACTCTGTTGCCTCGACATATATGTTGGAGCTATTACTATGACCCTAGGTGTTTTAGGGAGTCACCTAGTGATCTAGCCATGTTTTGTATTCCCAGTGTGTGATTCTGGCCATTATTCTCAAAAGCATCCCGTGATGCCATGTAGTGCTAGGTATTCTATTCATGGGTTCTTGAACCCGAGATTCACTCTACTTTACCTCTTGTTGATAGTGTTGCTAGTTCCTTTAGGATATTAGTAACCTTTGCATTAGTCCTCGAGGTCCGTGGTATTCCCTTCTTCCAAATACTATGAACCACTTATGGCAGAAGTTTGTTGGATCAAAAGATCACAACAAGAGTGCTCTCGATGAGTTCCCCATTCTCCATTGTGAATCTGCCAATCCTACCTTTCTGCATGGGTTATCCGGAAGAAATAACATGCTAATCCATGCATCCATAACTCAGAAAAATTATATGTTCCTTTGAGTTGTTCCTCTCTAGTTGTATTCTGACCCCCGTCTATCAATTGATAGTCAGGAGTAGTTGTGCATTGATGTTACCGATGCCTGTTATTCATGTGATTCGTCAAGCCATTCTATTTCAGAATGACTAGGAGGAACAAACTCCAGTACCTCATCCATATCCAGGATTGGGTCAAAGAAGTTGTATTCCGCAGATCAAAGTGTCAATCCAGCTTTTGATTTTGTTCAACCCTTAAGTATTGCCCACTTTATGTCAGGAATATCATAGGAATTGCACAACCTCCTATGAACTCTTGATACAGTGATACTTATTACCATCATTTTTCATTCCTCGGTCTCGTGTTGTCGCAACCGGAATGCCGGCAAGTGAACCATGATGTGTGAAATCAATACTCCAAGCAACTCGTTGCTTTGTAGTAAATGGACAATATTCTTATTCCTAGCGTGTTGGTTTTTGAGCTACCATTCTAAGATTGACCGTGCTACCTAGTCCATATCTCCGGGTGCACTCATCGACCAATGAGTTAGGATTGTGACAATCCCTCGCTCCTTGATCATATCGTCTTGCCCTGAAAAGCAAGATTGTTCTCGAGCTTAATAACATATCAGTGATTCGTGATTTTCTGAATATTTTCTCGGAAGTATTACTAGGTTGTTCCCTGATCGCTATGTTGAGTTCGTGATCATGTTGGTTTTTCTCTAAACCATCCATTCTCCAAGAATCTGTGTTGGATACCCCCGAGCTAGATGGTTAAGCTAAACAACAACTTGGAGAGTTGGAAGATAAAAGGCTTTGCCGAATTTGGTTCTTTCTGAAGGGATATATTGTGTTGTGGGTGTGTTGAAGAAAGATGATATCTTCACCAATTGGTCCTCGTGATCAGTTGTTGGATCTGTTGTCTTGTCAAAACCTTGATTTGAGTGTGGGCTATCATCAAATCAAATCAGAACCAACAATGTTCGTAATGTTGTCTTACTTGCGGTTGTCCCTCGAGCATACACCATTATATCTTTGGTCTAACCAATACTATCACATTGTTCACACAGTGGTGGGAGTCCAGTGATATGGAAATTCCGATGAGTTGTTATTGAGCCCATCAGCAACATTTTGTCTCCTCCATGATTCGTGTTGAACATCCAGCTAGTGTTGGAAACTTTATAAGCATTTCCCTCATGTCCCGATCATGAAGCATATGTCTGGTTGAAAGATGTGACTTCCTCTAATTCATGTGCATCTGATGTAAGTTGCCGCCGTGAATTCGAGAAAGTTTGTTTTTGCTTCCTCTGGAATCATCCCAAGTCAGTCATGCATGTGCGAAGTATTCTATGGTCTGATAGACTGATCATCTACATTCTATACGTATCCCTAGCACACCAAGCCACTAATTGATTTGTTCAACGAGAAGAAGTTCCTTCCTAAGAGCAAGACTTATGTAAGGACTTCGATATCCTTGATGATGGTTCCCCACCGAACTCGATAGTGTTTTACTATAAGACTACCACGTGGTCATGCTTGTCTTGGACAACGGGTTCACAGGTTTGTAGCAGAACCAGCTCATGTTTTGGAGCTTACTATCGTGGTTCATTTCCCAAGAATCTCGCAACGTCGTCTCGTCGATTTGTGTTGCAAACCTTCATTTCCCTTTCTAGACTCGATGAGTCTAGAATATCCTATCACCAACCAGATCTGAATCTCAGGTAGATATGATGGTTGGAGCATTTCCCAAGAAATATAATATTGCTTCCTCGATAACCGGTAAAGTGGATGTCATGGCCAACACATCCAGCCGGAAGGCCTATTATTGTAGTATCTCGATTGAAGAAAGTTGGCCACCTCCCCATGAGGATTTCGTAGGATTTACTCCAGAAGTTGTTCCTTATGGACCTATTGTATTCCGAAGTCCGACCACTACTTGGTGGCTATGCCTATGCTTTAAAGCATGACCGTGGTAACCAGTACATCAAGGAGAACATTAGAAGCGGAGAGCTAAATGTCTCTCGGTCGATCATCCAGATTTCTTTCCCTTGGCCTCGCCAAGGTGAAATATGAGAAAGTGTTTTATCTTCCTTTGCACCCGCATTGTCCATCACTATTCATCATGGTAGTAAGATGTGTTCCCAGGATCCTCGGCACGGATGTTGGTAGGACCTTGATGAGTATGGAAATGCTCAAGTTCTTGAGAGCACGCTCAGGCACTTGGTTCTGATGTTGTCGTTAACTGGAATGTGCCTCCGTTCTCTCAGTTGTTCGATAGCCATCCAATTGGTGGAATTACCTTTGCCGGTGAACCTTCTCCCCAGTTACCAGAATCATTCCCAACATTTGCATTTTGTTCCCAGCTTGCACCTCAGTAGTTGTTGTTCAGGATCATCTTCAAGTGGACATACCATGGGTCCCATCCATTTCCGATGATAAGCAAAAATCATCCATTGCGTTGTCTTCAACAAGGTAGTCCACATCATCCATCCTAGTCCAAGTATGCCATCTCTTCAAGCTACCTCAAACGATCAATTGTAAATTGCCTTAAGCTGGTATGAAGAGTTTCAATGATCTCTGAATCAAAAGTAATTCTTTTTACCACTTAAGGGAATATTTCTGCGAGCCATTTTCCTTAAGATGTCTCATTATGGTATCATGGCAATTTCCCTCGCTACTTTGAAACCCTCGACAAACTGTTTCCTCTATCGCTCCTGATGCAAGTTTTGCCTCTCAGCTCCAGAGATGTTCCTATGTCTCACTCCATGAGTTGATCCTGAGTTGTTCGATCCCCGAGAAGATTGATCCTTCTGGAGTTTTCCCTTCCCTCTTGTTGTCATGTTGGTTGGAGTTCTCAGAGCAAGACATCGAGACAATGATGGTGATCGAATCAACAACCTTATGAGATGCAACCTGGATCGTCAAGATTATGTTAGCTTGTGTTTTCCCCTTCATCTTACCTCACGTCTTGAATCTCGGGCCGAGATTCTTGTTTAGTGGGGGTGAGTTGTCACAGCCCTAGAATTTGCTTGTAGCTATTTACCTGAGTGAGCATCATGCATCATGTCTAAATTCTGAAAGTTGAATTGAGGTTAGTTGAAACCCTCATAAATCACTTCAAAAATAATCAACATTAAAATCTTTTCAAAGAAGTCCAAGAAAATGTTCCTCTTAGTCTCTGAAAATATTGGCAAGAGGTAAAACTTAAAACAATATTTTTGGAATCTCAGAGATATTTATTTTGGTCCTTTGAATTAATTCAATAACTATTTGCATTGGATATATATTCTTTATATAATTAATATATGTCCAATAATTCTGGAACATTTTATTTGGTTTGGGATATTTTAGTTCTAATCACATATTTATTTTCAGGATTTTATAAAATGATTTAGTATTTAAATTAAATCAAAACAAATGTCAGAAAATAGAAAACAGAAACTAAATAAAAGAGAGAGAGAAGGACTAACCTGGCACTTACCTCGGCCCACCTACCTGTTGCCGGCCCAGCTGCACCGGCCAGCCCACCAGGGGCAGAGCCGTCTTCAACCTCTACCTACTGGTAGAGGCGTGGCGACGCGCCCGTGCCCGAGCCTCCACCTCCTGCTTCGCGCTGGAGGCTCGTCCTCCTCCCTGACCCCGTGCCTGGACGACGCCACGCTGCCCCGACTCTGTCTCGCACTCTCCCTCGCCTCATCCCCTCCTGTGTCTCTCTCTCACGCGCACGGCCGAACGCCACCATCGCCGCCGCTTGCAGTTGCCGCGGCCAGAGCCACATCCTCGCCCTCTGCCTGAGCCCAGAGCTCCACCACGACCTCTTCTTCATCCCCATCCAGCTACACATCGCTGGATGCCCCATGACGCCGCCTTGGAGCTCATCTTCAACCTCTTGCACCGAGCGTCGCCGTCGTCGATTCGCCGTCACCAGCGCGTCCCCGAGCTCTCCGACGATTCCATCGGATGCGCTGTGAGCTCCGCCATCATTTCCCCCTCTCCCCGTACTCTACCTCCCTCTCTAGCCACCGTTCATAACGAGCCCGAGAGCTCTTCGCCGCCGGCCATGTCGCCGCCATGGCTACGGCTGCTGGAGCTCGCACTCGAGCACACCACTGCGCTCAGTGCCTTCCCACGAGCCCGCAGCACGCCCCAGCTCGCCTTCCCGTGCCCCCTAGCTCTCACTCGCATCTCGCCCAAACTCCGGCCGCCGCCCAAGTGGTCGCCGCCGTCGACCCCGGCCTCCTTGCGCCCAGCTACGTGCATCCTTGGATGCGGGCGAGCGAGGGCTCCCTCCTGGTGTCCTCAGCGCAGCCATCCGCTGCCCCTAGCGCCACTCCGGCGAGCCACCGCCGCTCTGGATCGTCGCCGTCGTCTAACCGCCGGCTCCTCCGACGTGGCCGTCCTTAGCTCTAATCCCTCCATAATCCGCCACCTCACTGCCACTGACAGCGGGCCCCACCACAGGGTCAAACCCCAGTCAACGCCAGATTTGACCGTGGGTTAGTCCCTGGGTCAATGACACACGGGTCCCACTAGTCAGAGTTGACCCGGGTCAACTCGGCTGACCTGCTGACGCAGTAGTGACACAATGCTGATGTCATTAATCATTTTCTCGATTAAACTAATTCAGAAAATACCAAAAAATGGCTTAAACTTCAAAGAATCATAGAAATTAAACCGTAACTCCAAATGAGATAAATTATATATGAAAAATTATCAGAAAAATTCAAGGAATCCATCTGTACCATTTTCATGCATGTTTGAACAACTTAACCTCACTGTTTAGTCCAAAACATGATAATGCATTATTTGAATTCATAGTTTGAATTTGAATTTGAACCTAGTGTTCAAACCAAATCCATTTAACCTGTTGTTAGTTGCATTAGCTCAATCAACAGCATATTGCCATGTCATGATCATGCATCATATTGTTGCATCGTATTGATTGTGTTCTTCCTTGTTTGCCGGTAATTGTCCCCTCGCGGTAGACGCTGCTCCGACGCTGTGATCGTTGACACTGATGAAGACTCAATGTTATCTTCAGAAGTGCCAGGCAAGCACAACCCCCTTGTTCATTCCGATACAAGCCCACTCTCTCGCTCCTGCTCTCTTTTACTGCATTAGGACAACAACGATCATCTGTTACTTGTTGTGGTAGTTGAACCCCTTATCCTCTGCATGACCTGTCATTGCCACAGTAAATAGATAAAACCCACTAGCATGAGTAGGAGTTGTTTGAGCCCTGATGTGCCTACTCATTCATGCTTGTTTGTCATGCCTGCTACTGCTTAGAGTTGAGTCAGGTCTGATTCATCGGGGATGAATTGGAAAGTTGTGAACATGTCCTACTGTGTGTGAACACGATTTGGTAAAGGTAGCAGTGAGAGGCCATGTAGGAGTACATGGTGGGTTGTCTCATTGAAACCGTCCTCAGGAACTGAGTTCTGTGTTTGTGATCCATGAAACAGTTACTACCACGCATTGGGCCCGAAACCAATGGACCCTCTCGGCTTCTTGATCACCCTTGTCCTCTGTCCAGGAGTTGCAACTAGTTTCTGGTGTTTATAGGATATGTGTTGGCGGCCGTGCGTAGCGCTGACCCTAGGGGTGGGCTATGATGCGGTAGATACACCGTGGCACGGTGTACCGGGCGCCCGTTTGGTGTCTCCGGAATCCTGTTCACATCGTTCGGGGCCGTATGTGGAAACCTCGGCCGGACTCCCTGCGGATGGAACCTGGATAGGCGATAAACCTGGACTAGAGACTTGAGTGTTTAGGTAGGCCGTGGCCGACACCCTCGTTTGGCTTCCGCTTGAAGGTTGCCGAGTACATGTCGTGTAAACGGCGGTAAGTGGTGAGAGCGTGTGTGTGAAGAAGTACACCCTTGCAGGGTTAACGTCATCTATTCGAATAGCCATGTCCGCGGTAATGGACTTCTGGGTTGCCTATAACAGTTCATAGACAAGTGAAAGTGGATACTCTAAAACTCGCAAGATAAGTGTGAGTGCTATGGGTGGCCTTCTCGTAGGGAGACGGGAGCGGATCCATAGTGGTGTATTGAATGGTGAATATGTGGACTCGTGTGCGCCACCTCAAAAGAGTTGCTTGCAGTCGTAGTTCAGGTTAGCCACTGAGTCAAAGCTGGCTTGCTATAGTTACACTCCACCACCCCCCCTTGTTGATATCGATGCATATGTAGCTAGTTCTGATGTAAGTCTTGCTGAGTACCTTTGTACTCACGTTTGCTTAATTTATGTTTTGCAGAGAGACTTCAGTCTCGCTAGTAGTTCAGCGTGGACTTCGACGTTTAGCATGATACCTCAGCTACGATCTTGTGCCCTCGGCAGGATCTGGTAGATAGTCAGGCTTCTTAGCCTTTTCATTTGTAGATGTCTGTTATCAGACATGTTAAGCTTCCGCATGTGCTTTGACTTGTATGCTATGATTGTTGGGTCATGAGACCCATGTTTGTAATATCTCGCTCCTCGGAGCCTAATGAATAAATACTTGAGTTGTAGAGTTATGTTGTGATGCCATGTTGTATTTACACATATCGAGCATATTGTGTGTATGATTGAAATGCCTGGTATGTGTGGGATCCGACAATCTAGTTGTTTATCCATGGCAGCCTCTCTTATGGGGAAATGTAGTCTAGTGCTTCCATGAGCCATAGTAGTCCGCTACAGCCCGGTTCACCGGAGTCCTGCTAGCCCAGCACTACTGCTTAGGACACTTGACTTGCCGGCATGTGTTTCACTTTGTTCCTATGTCTGTCCCTTCGGGGAAATGTCACGCTGTGATATCCGGAGTCCTGCCTAGCCTGCTACTGTCCGGGTTCCCCGGAGTCCTGTTAGCCCAGTGCTACAGCCCGGAATCACTCGCTGATGACCGACATGCTCGATGTGGTTCATGTATGCCTGTCCCCATAGGTTAGTGCCGCTTTGGGTTCACGACTAGCCATGTCGGCCCGGGTTCTCTGTCATATGGATGCTAGCGACATTATCATATACGTGAGCCAAAAGGCACAAACGGTCCCGGGCCATGGTAAGGCGACACCCGTGGGAATACCGTGCGTGAGGCCGCAAAGTGATATGAGGTGTTACCGGCTAGATCGATGTGACTTGGGATCGGGGTCCTGAGAAATCTCTCTCTAGCCCAGCGGTAACGAACGAGCGAACCCAGCGTGAGGTCATGGGTTCGAGTCCCCGCTAGCGCATATTTTTTAGGGAATTAAACACTCGCTCACCCACCTGCCAAATGGGTCCCGCCTGTCAGTGTTGCAAATCGTTGCTCTGTTCGATGCCACCTGGTCGGAAGGTCCCACTTGTCAATGATACCAGAGAGCCGTAGTTCTATATAATGTATAGATAAACTCCCAGATGTGAGCAACTGTCCCTCTCTAGCCCAGCGGTAGCATGCGAGCCAACCGAGCGCGAGGTCGTGGGTTCGAGTCCCGCCTCGTGCATCTTTTTTGGGCGAATTAAGCGCTCGGCCCCACCTGTCAAATGGGTCCCGCCTGTCAGTGTGTGCCCCGTCTGTCTGTTGAATATTAAAACTCAAGCAAAAATGACACCTAGACAGTGACACATAAGCGAGGTTGCTAAGGTGGCTGCCTAATCATCCTAATTCATTCAAACTCAAGTGTAGTGACCATTTTATATTGGTCGTTATTAGCTAGGCATGAGGCAGTGGACAGTGCTACTAGCTTTACGACCATTTCCTCTAATGAAATTATGACCTTTCTGACCAAAATGGTCGTTATGGTTTAGGGTTTAGAGCCCCCAGACAGCTTTTGACCAATTGGTCTAAAATTGTCATAAATTTATGACCAATTCTTCAAGGGTCACTCACAGAAGGTCATAAGTTGACATATTTCTTGTAGTGTCTTTGAACGAACTTCTAGATCGCATCGCCACCCTGGGGGTCGCAATAGATTATGATCTAATTGGGCTTAAACCCGATCATAGGGAAATTAGGTCCCCACCTGTCACCCACCCGGTGACAGTTGTGGAGGAGCAAGTTGAGGATACCTCTCCTCCTATGCTAAGAACAAACTATGTTCGGAGCCCCAAGCACTGCGAGCCGGATACCCATCTTCGAGAAGAGACCATCTGTCCTCCGAACATGGAACCAGGCGTTGAGCCTATAAACCCCCAGGACACTACGGATCCTGGGCCAGTGACCTCAGAAATTCTTCAAAGTCCGGATTCCACAGTGGGTCAGGGTTCATATTTAAGCCCACCCTCCCACCACAAGCAATACTCTCCAAGCAATTCCGGTACCCCGGACATATGCGACTTAATGTATGTGCGGCAACAACCTTAGGAAACAGTCCATAACTTTTGGGCTAGATTCCTACTTGTTAAAAACAAGATCCAAGATTGCTGCAACGACGATGCGATTTCAATGTTTTGCCGCAACTGTATGGATGAGGGGATTCTCAATGCCCTCAACCGACGCCGCATACTGCACTTTGCAGATTTGGCACATATAGTACAGAAGTACTGCGCAATGGAAAGCGTCTGGAAAGCCCAGACAGCCCGGTGGGAATCACTGGCCTTTAAGCCACCCACCGGTCGGGCAAAAAGGATGCACCCTCACGGGGCACCTGATCATCACTCCACGGACAAGAAAATTAAGCCCTTAACGGGACACAAAACTTTCCTTGTTGAATGGCTCGACAAGACTTGTCAGATACACACGATGCCGAATTCCGAAGCAACACATAGCCTTCGGGCATGTTGGATACTCCGGCAGGTGGCTAAGAGCGGTGAGGCCATCCTCACCAACACTAGCCCAGAGAAGTACTCCCTAGAGGATAACAATCTCAATGTACTTACGGTCTTCGAGACCTTTTTCTTCAAATAATCGGTGCAAAAGGGCGCTCCACGACCTCGCCGAAGTCAACCAAGTAGCCGCAATCAATCCTTGGAACCACATGGCGATAACCTTCAACACTACTGACGAACCATGGGCCCGATCAGCCCGAGCACCAGCCGCTTTAGTTCTAAAGCCAATTGTGGACGGCTTTTGGCTAACTAAAGTGCTCATGGACGGTGGCAGCGGGTTAAACCTCATCTATGAGGACACCCTCGACAAAATGCAAATAGACAAGAGCCGCATCAAGCAGAGCAGTACAACCTTTCGAGGCATTATCCCAGCCGCAAAGCGCGATGTTCGGGGAAAATTAAACTTGATGTGGTATTCGGCACACTAGAGAACTACAGATCCGAAGAGTTAATCTTACATGTGGCACCTTTCAACAGTGGATATCACGCCATGTCGGGGTGAGATGCATTCACACGCTTTCAAGCCATACCCCATTACGGGTACATGAAGCTCAAAATGCTCGGGCCCGACAAAGTTATCACTATCACCAGTGATCCAGACATAGCACTCCGTGCCAAAAATAAAACCGCATCCCTGGACCTCGAGGCACTATCCGAGGCCCTTGCGGCCGAGGAGCTCACCGCTCTGCGTTCCACAATGGATAGAGACGACGTAATCCTCGATAAAAGGCCTAAGTCCACTTCTTTCAAACCAGCAGATGAAATAGTCAAATTCCATGTCCGTGCGACGGATCCTAATAAAACAACAGCCATTGGAGCACAGCTGGATCCGACGGTCGACGCCGCTCTAAGAGCATTCCTGCATGAGAATTGGGACATCTTTGCCTGGAATCCTTCGGATATGGCAGGAATCCCATGCAGACTGGCCGAGCACAGCCTCAACATAATAAAGGGGTTCAAGCCAGTTAAGCAAACGATGCAGTGATTTTCCGAACCCAAATGACAAGCTCTGGGGTAGGAGTTAGCCAAAATACTCGAAGCCGGGTTCATTAGCAAAATAAAACACCCAGATTAGCTAGCAAGCCTTGTCATGGTACCAAAAGAAGGACAAATCTTGGCGCCTTTGTGTCGATTTCAAAGACCTCAATAAGGCTTGCCCTAAGGACCCCTTCCCACTACCCCGCATCGATCAAACCATTGATGCAACCGCAAGACACGATTCACTGTGTTTCATCGGCGCATACTCCGGATACCATCAGATTAAGCTAAAGGAATCCGATCAGGTCGCAACAACATTTATCACTCCGTACGGGCCTTTCTGCTTTAACACTATGCCTTTTGGACTCAAAAACGTCGGTGCCACCTACCAATGCATGATTCAAACATACCTAGAAAGACAAATTGGCAAGACGGTGGAGGCATATGTAGATGATGTAGTCATCAAAACTAAAAATGTCGAATCATTGGTGGATGACTTACGTCTTACATTCGACAGCCTTCGAACATATGACATACGGCTCAATCTAGAAAACTGCATTTTCAGTGTTCCGACCAGAAAGCTGCTCGGCTTCATTGTTTCCAATAGAGGAATCCAAGCAAACCCGGCCAAAATCTGTGCCTTGTCACAGTTGGCAATACCAACAGACATAAAGCAGGTCCAAAACCTAGCTGGGTGCGTGGAAGACTTTAGCCGCTTTATCTCCAGATTGGGAGAGAAGGCACTGCTGCTATACCACCTGCTTCGACATACCGACCACTTTGAGTGGATGGACACGGCAACAGCCGGGTTGGAAAAAATAAAAACTCTGCTAGCAAACAACCCAATCCTTGCCGCACCTAACATCGGTGAACCTATGCTACTGTACATATCTGCAACTCACCAGGTGGTGAGCGCAGCACTCGTCGTTGAACGAGAGGAAGAGGGACATATATTCCAACTCCAAAAACCCATATACTACGTATCGGCGGTTCTCACACCATACAAATCCCGATACCCACATTATCAAAAGATAACATATTCGGTTTTCATGGCATCTCGGAAGCTACGACACTACTTTCAAGAGTGCTCGATCACGATGGCCTCTGAGGTACCACTCAATGACATCATAAACAATCGAGACGCCACCCACTGCATTGCAAAATGGGCCATCGAGCTCCTACCATTTGAAATAACATACAGAGCACGCCGATCTATTAAATCTCAGGTGTTGGCCGACTTTGTCGCCGAATGGACGGAAGCCGAACTCCCTAAAGAGTACGACACATACTCCAACTGGGTGATGTACTTCGACGGCTCCAAAATGTTAGTCGGATTGGGGGTGGGTGTCATCCTAACATCCCCTATAGGGACACAACCCGTTACATATTACAACTCATCTATACGGACTACAATAACACAGCCGAATATGAGGCACTACTGCATGGTCTCTGGATGGCTGTTTCTATGGGCATACAACGCCTCAAGGTGCGTGGGGATTCAAACCTCGCAATATCCTAAATAAATGGAGAATTCAATGCAAAATATCCAAAGATGGCAGCTTACCGCAATGCCATACTCAAAATATCAGGTCGGTTCGAGGGGCTCGAGTTTCATCATGTGTCCCAAGATAGTAACCAAGCAGCGGACATCCTCGCTCGAATGGGCGCTAAACGCGACCCCGTCCCGCCTAAACACCTTTGTGGAAAGGCTCTTTAAGACATCCGTGGTATGGCAGGATGAGAGCAGAAATGCCGATCACACCCCCGGATGCCGAACATGATTTAGACATCGTTGGGGGCTCGAGCACAGAACCAACGCCTTCCGCCCATGTAATCATGGCGGTAATTGCTCCATGGATCAAACCCTTCCTGGCCTACCTTAATAGGAGGGAACTCCCTGAGGAACAGAATGAAGCTCGTTGCATCGTTCGACGCTCAAAAGCTTACAAAGTTCATGAAGGAGAGATCTACAAGAAAAGCCCTCTTGGAGTCCTTCAAAGATGTATCTCCGAAGAGGAGGGGTGGCAACTCTTGGCCGAAATACATGCTGGCCTCGGCGGCCATCACGCCGCAGCTCGGGCCCTCGTAAGCAAGGCCTTCCGCACAAGTTTTTCTGGCCCACAGCCCGAGCAGATGCACAGGCCCTTATACAGTGTTGTGTCGGGTGCCAGCTATTTGCCAATCAAAGCCATATATATGCTGCCCACAGCCCTAAGAACAATCCCCATTACCTATCCTTTTGCGGTCTGGGGGCTAGATATGGTAGGACCCCTTAAAGGGGGAAGCCATAAGAAGAAATACTTACTTGTTATGGTTGATAAATTCACTAAGTGGATAGAGGCCAAACCAGTAAAAATGGCTGAAGCCGGACCAGTGATAGATTTTATCTCCGGTGTCGTACACCGTTACGGTGTCCCACATAGCATTATTACTGACAATGCCTCTAATTTCATAGCCGATCAGGTGAAAAAATGGTGTGCTAATTAATCTAGGTATTAAACTCAATTATGCCTTCGTGTATCACCCCCAAACAAACGGTCAAGTTGAACGGACCAATGGCTGATAATGAGCGGCACCAAACCCACTCTAGTGCGATCCTTAAATAAGTCGGATAAACACTGGGTCGAGGAGCTCGACTTTGTACGCCGGGGGCTGCAGAACACACCCAGTCACACGACTGGATACACACCGTTCTTCATGGTGTACGGCGCAGAGGCTGTCCTACCATGCGATATTATTCATGACTCACCTCGAGTGCGCATGTACGAGGAGAGAGAGGTTGATATCGATTGGCAAGACGACTTAGATGGCCTGGAGGAGGAGCACGATGTCGCAAAAGCCCGTTCCGCATTCTACCAACAACAAGCTCGAAAATACCAAAGCGGAGAAATGCGGGCTAAGACTTATAATGTCGGTGAACTCGTTCTACGCCTACCAGAGAAGAAAAAGGACAAACTCAAGCCCAAATGGGAGGGTCCCTTCATTATAGATGAAGTTCTCACTAGAGGAGCCTATCGCCTTCGCAATGCATCAGACAATCGCTTAGAGCCGAACCCATGGAACGCGACCACACTCCGAAGATTCTACGCTTAAGTCCGGAACATTGTTCGTTACCTTTTTCTCCTTTTCACTCTTTTCCTTTATTCTTTTTGTTTATTTTACAACTTCTAGCATGTGTTCGGGTAAGCCGCACACTTGAGGGGTATACATCCTTAAATGTACACACCCCACCATAAGTGGGGGATTCCTTCAATAGAAGCTTATTATTATTTCGAGCATAACGCTCACCATGTATATGTGTGTTGTTTGCTCATATACGTCCTGTCTTTGCCATCATATGCACCTCTATGACTTAAGTTTTTGCCAAGATGGGTTGCGTGGCTCCTACGCTTATGCCCTACGTTCCCGCTTGTTTGGCTAGGGCATAAAGGGAGCACCTCTGCGATTGTTACAACCGGATCATCCGGACATGTACCTCAGACGGGTGAAGCCGAAAGCTAGCATTCTTAAAAGAATAATTGGTCGGCAGACAAACGATGAACTGCCATCGTTGCAATATAAACTATCAAAAGATAAACACTCCTATGATTCTTTCGCATCACGACTTAGGCACGCATAAATAATGAATGTTGGCCCAGGGAGAGGAACCCTTAACGGAACTATTCTCTCTGGAAGATGTTTCTTACATTCAAAAGTAATATAACATAGCTCCCCGAATATAGTTTGTCTGTTCATACTCTATGGCTGGATTGTTTGGTTTCCGAACATACTTGGTGTTTCCCACAGGTATAGTATTCGGAAACACTCCAACCCTTGGGTTTCGGAGGACGAAGCAGAGGGTCTGCCACGTCAATCTTTTACAATTCGGCAGGAGATAAGTTTGATGATGTAGTGTATTGTTACATGAAATTAAACGGCTACTCTTTATCTATGCCATTTATAAGGTTGTCTAGTTTACAGTCCTGTTGTGAGAACTTGGAGGCTATCTTTACTTGATCGTACACCAAGCTAACCAAAATTTCTTGTCCGTACGGTCCCCGAGGTTCGACCCGGGCCATATTGTAGCACCCATGATGTGGCTATATCTCCCACGTGTCGGAGCACGACTTAGAGGCATAACCGCATAGTAGACATGTCGCAAGAGGGGTAATCTTTACACATAGCATGTACTGAATAAGAAAAGGATAAAGAGTTGGCTTAAAATTGCCACTTCACACAATACATAAATATAGCATTACATCATCCCGAATACAATCAAGGTCCGACTACGGAACCTAATAAAGAAAGACAACCCCTAATGCTAGATCCCCGATCGCCCCAACTGGGCTCCACTACTAATCAAAAGGAAACAAAAACAACCCAACGAACACGATCTTCATCGAGCTCCCACTTGAGCTCCGTTGCGTCATCTGCACTGGTATCAACAGCACCTGCAACTGGTTTTGGAAGTAATCTGTGAGTCACGGGGACTCAGCAATCTCACACCCTCGCGATCAAGACTATTTAATCTTAAGGTAGGAAAAGGGGGTAGTGAGGTGGAGATACAGCAAGCACTAGCATATATGGTGGCTAACTTACGCAAATGAGAGCGAGAAGAGAAGCAAAGCACGGTCGTGAACTAGATGTGATCAAGAAGTGATCCTGAAACTACTTATGTTCAAACATAACTCCAAAACCGTGTTCACTTCCCGGACTCCGCCGGAAAGAGACCATCACGGCTACACACGCGGTTGATGCATTTTAATTAAGTTAAGTGTCAAGTTTTCTACAACCGGATATTAACAAATTCCCATCTGCCCATAACCGTGGGCACAACTTTTGAAAGTTCAAAACCCTGCAGGGGTGTCCCAACTTAGCCCATCACAAGCTCTCACGGTCAACGAAGGATATTCCTTCTCCCAGGACGACCCGATCTGACTCGGAATCCCGGTTACAAGACATTTCGACAATGGTAAAACAAGACCAGCAAAGCCACCCAAATGTGCCGACAAATCCCAATAGGAGCTGCACATATCTCATTCTCAGGGCACACCGGATTGTCCAAGATTCCGGTAGGCCAACCCAGAGTTGCCCCTGGTAGTCACCGGCTGCTGACAGGTTGGACCAACACTCTGAGGAGCACTGGCCCGGGGGTTTAAAATAAAGATGACCCTTGAGTCTGCAGAACCCAAGGGAAAAAGGCTTATTTGGCAAATGGTAAAACCAAGGTTGGGCCTTGCTGGAGGATTTTTATTCAAAGCGAACTGTCAAGGGGTTCCCATTATAACCCAACCGCGTAAGGAACGCAAAATCAAGGAACATAACACCGGTATGACGGAAACTAGGGCGGCAAGAGTGGAAAAAAACACCAGGCATAAGGCCGAGCCTTCCACCCTTTACCAAGTATATAGATGCGTTAAAGTAAACAAGATATAATAATAATGATATCCCAAACGATAAACATGTTCCAACAAGGAACAAACTCCATCTTCACCTACAACTAGCAACGCTATAAGAGGGCTGAGCAAAGTGGTAACATAGCCAAATAACGGTTTGCTAGGAAAGGTGGGTTAGAGGCTTGACATGGCAATATGGAGGCATGATATAGCATGTGGTAGGTATCGCGGCATGGCAATAGAGCGAACAACTAGCAAGCAAAGATAGAAGTGACTTCGAGGGTATGGTCATCTTGCCTGAGATCCCGCAAGGAAGAAGAACGAGTCCATGAAGAAGACAAACGAACGTAGTCGAACGGATCCTCACAAATGCGACGTTATTGGAACTAACTCGAAGAAGCAACACCGGAAAGAAGCAAGCAACATAGTAAACAACCACCACATGAACATGGCATGATGCACAATCAAGTATGATGCATGTCCGGTTTAATGAAGCATGGCATGGCAAAGTGCACAAGCAAACCTACAAATTAAGTGGAGCTCAATATGCAACTCCATTGCATATTGACGAAACACCATGACAAGTTATTTAGTTTGATCTTGTTTATGTACCCAACAATATTAAATGTTGATTAACATGGCAAGGGGTGAAGCACAACAAAACTACCTATCTAGGCAAGTTTAAATGAGGCCGAAAACAACGAACAACAATTCCGGTAAAACCCCATATGCATATTTTAAGGTTTGGTACTGTTCTACCCTAAACCTAATTTTAGATTTATTAAACATGCAAAGCAATGCCACCATGTTAAACTAGGCAAATTTTCTACCCCATTTACATATAAAGATTATTAGGTTTGGAGCTACGGTTATTTAGTTATGAATTAAATCATTTTAGCATGTTATTTAAGCAAAATAAAGCAAACATCATTTTAAACATGTCAAACATGGATGAAAGTGGCATATTATTAAACTAGATGAAATTCTAAGCAAGTTACATATATAGTTTATTTAATTCCGATGCACGGTTGTGAAGTTATTATATGCATGAACTAGAGGGACTAAACTGTAAAACTGGCAGCCTCTGGATAAATAGCTAAAATCGCAGCAGAGGAAAAAAACACTATCGGGCTGAAACTGAACACAGCCCAACAGTGCATAGGGACAATCAGTGGATGGGCTAAGGCTCACTATAGGCTTTGAGCCGGATCTGGCGCGACTGGGCCTTGGTCAACCAGGCGAAGAAGAGGCCGCCCAGGCGCATGGAGTGATCACAGTCAACGCCTGAGGCGCGCATTCATCCTCCTGCTCGAAGCAGGGGATGCAGGGGCGACTCAGGGGCTTGCGGGCGGCGCAGGTGGTGCGGCGCGACGCCCTGGAGACGGGGACGAGGCCGAGGACACGGGCGCGTCGGATCCGGCCGGCGGGAGCCCATCTCCAATGATGGTGGCGCCGGCTGGTGCTCCTGTTTGAGGCAAGGGAAAAGAGAGAGAGAGAGAGTAATATAGTCAGAGAAGCAGAACGGAAAAGGAGAAGAAGAGAGTAGGCGAGGGCGACGGGCGTGCGAGGAGGAGGCATCGGGCGCGCTGGCGACGCGGAGACGGCTGGATCCGGGCGGCGAGGCGCGGAATCCCTACTTGGCCGAGGCAGGGAAGACCGGCGACGAGTTCTTTGGGGCTTCGGCCGTCGATGGTGGTGAGGCTCGCCGGCGATGAGGCGAGGAAGAAGGGGTTTGTCAGCGCGCGGGAGGGGGGGACGCCACGGATCGAGCGGGAGGAGCTCGGGTGCGGCACCGAATGGGCTCAGTGGTGCGGGGAAGAAGAGCCTGGCTTGCTCTGGCGAGAAAAGGGGGGGAGGTTGGGGCTGCTGCTGCTATCACCGGCGGCGGAAGGCTCCGGCGCGGCAGAGGCCCTGGGTCGCGGGAGTAGCTCGGGAGCTCGAGCTCCTTCTCGGCTGCGGGAAGGCGCGGGATGCAGGGGGTCGAGCGAGGGAGCAGCAGAGGATGGAGGAGGAGGCGATGTGGCACTGGTTGGTTGGTTCGATCCAATCTGGGAGGATCCCGAGGTGGATGCGGGAGTGTGGCGGCGGCGGGCACGGAATGGATGGAACAGATCCCTCGGTTTTACGGTTTGGTCTCAAATTAGACTAGGGGTGGACTATATATGGAAAGGAGAAGAGTTTGGATCATCCGATTAAAATCGGACGGCTGAGAAACTATAGGTTAGAAAGTCCAATTAAGAAAACGGAGATATATCATAGATGTTTGGGGATGATCCGGACCCACTGGTAGCGACAATCCGGGTTGGGTTCGGGATAGCTTTCGGACGCGCGAGGGGGCGGTCTGAAGAGAGAGGTTAGGTTGGGCCTGGCGGTAGCACTGGACTGTGTAGACGGTCTCGAGCTGAGAGAAGAGAAGAGAGAGAGAGAGACCCGGCGACTTTTTCCAGAGACCGAAAGCGTCCGACGTTTGACCGGCTATACTGCCGCTATAGTTATCCGTTGGGGCGTCAAACGGACTCCGAATGCGATGAAACTTGGCAGGCGGCCTACCTACACTATAATAAGACCGCATGCCAACTTTCAACCCATTGCGAGAACATTTTCTGGCACTTATAAAATAATATTTCGGACATGCCGCGGGCGCGTGCGAGTGTGGTTGGACTTAGAACAGACAGCGGAGAGAACGGGCGAACCCGGACGGATGCAAGTTTTGAAAACATGATGATGCAATGCGGATGGTGACATGGCAAGATTCAACATGCAAACGAATGACAAGGCAACAACACGAATAACTGGAAGACACCAGGCGCAACGGTCTTAGGGAGTCACACATATGATTTGGATCAAGTCCGGTATACTACGTTTTCACCATGGCCCAGGCCTCTCATGCACCCTCTTGACATGCTGATGACTTCCACAGCTCAAAACAAAGACGAGCTCCTTTGAATATCTACGCGAGCTCTCTCATCCATCCTGGAGGAGAATCAGATGGCCATAATGTAGTGGAACATAGTAATTTCAAAAAAATTCCTACGCACACGCAAGATCATGGTGATGCACAGCAATGAGAGGGGAGAGTGTTGTCCACGTACCCTCGTAGACCGAAAGCGGAAGCATTAGCACAACGCGGTTGATGTAGTCGTACGTCTTCACGATCCGACCGATCAAGTACCGAACGCACGGCACCTCCGAGTTCAGCACACGTTCAGCCCGATGATGTCCCTCGAACTCTGATCCGGCTGAGTGTTGAGGGAGAGTTTCATCAGCACGACGGCGTGGTGACGATATTGATGTTCTACCGACGCAGGGCTTCGCCTAAGCACCACTACAGTATTATCGAGGTAAACTATGGTGGAGGGGGCACCGCACACTGCTAAAAGATCAACTTGATCAATTGTTGTGTCTATGAGGTGCCCCCTTGCCCCCGTATATAAAGGAGCAACGGGGGGTGCGACCGGCCATGGAGAGGGCGCGCCAGGAGGAGTCCTACTCCCACCGGGAGTAGGACTCCTCCCCTTTCCTAGTTGGAATAGGATTCAGGAGGGGGAAAGAGGAGGGAGAGAAGGAAGGGGGGCGCTGATAACCCACAAGTATAGGGGATCGCAACAGCTTTCGGGGGAGTATTCAACCCAAATTTATTGATTCGACACAAGGGGAGCGAAAGAATATTCTCAAGTATTAGGAGCTGAGTTGTCAATTCAACCAAACCTGGAAACTTAGTATCTGCAGCAAAGTGTTTAGTAGCAAAGTAATATGATAGTGATGGTAACGGTAACAAAAGAGTAACCAAAGCAAAGTAAAGTTTTTGGTATTTTGTAGTGATTGTAACAATAGCAACGGGAAACTAAATAAGCGTAAACCAGTATATGGAAAGCTCGTAGGCATCGGATTAGTAATGGATAATTATGCCGGATGCGGTTCATCATGTAACAGTCATAACATAGGGTGACACAGAACTAGCTCCAGTTCATCAATGTAATGTAGGCATGTATTCCGAATATAGTCATACGTGCTTATGGAAAAGAACTTGCATGACATCTTTTGTCCTACCCTCCCGTGGCAGTGGGGTCCTAATGGAAACTAAGGGATATTAAGGCCTCCTGTTAATAGAGAACCGGAACAAAGCATTAGCACATAGTGAATACATGAACTCCTCAAACTACGGTCATCACCAGTAAGTATCCCGATTATTGTCACTTCGGGGTTAACGGATCATAACACATAATAGGTGACTATAGACTTGCAAGATAGGATCAAGAACTCTCATATATTGATGAAAACATAATAGGTTCAGATCTGAAATCATGGCACTCGGGCCCTAGTGACAAGCATTAAGCATAGCAAAGTCGTAGCAACATCAATCTCAGAACATAGTGGATACTAGGGATCAAACCCTAACAAAACTAACTCGATTACATGATAAATCTCATCCAACCCATCACCGTCCAGCAAGCCTACGGTGGAATTACTCACGCACGGCGGTGAGCATCTTGAAATTGGTGATGGAGGATGGTTGATGATGACGACGGCGACGAATCCCCCTCTCCGGAGCCCCGAACGGACTCCAGATCAGCCCTCCCAAGAGGTTTTAGGGATTGGCGGCGGCTCCGTATCGTAAAATGTGATGAAATCTTCTCTCCTATTTTTTTCTCCCCAAAAGCAGTTATATAGAGTTGGAGTTGGAGTTGGGAGGTCTCCAGGGGGCCCACGAGGTAGGGGGCGCCCTAGGGGGGGCGCCCCCCACCCTCGTGGCAAGGGTGTGGGCCCCCTGGTCTTCATCTTTGGCGAGGATTTTTTATTACTTATTGTAAGATATTCTGTGGAGTTTCAGGTCATTCCGAGAACTTTTTCTTTCTGCACATAAAACAACATCATGGCAATTCTGCTGAAAACAGCGTCAGTCTGGGTTAGTTTCATTCAAATCATACAAGTTAGAGTCCAAAACAAGGGCAAAAGTGTTTGGAAAAGTAGATACGACGGAGACGTATCAACTTCCCCAAGCTTAATCCCTTGCTTGTCCTCAAGCAATTCAGTTGACAAACTAAAAGAAATAAAGAAAAACTTTTACAAACTCTGTTTGCTCTTGTTGTTGTAAATATGTCAAGCTAGCATTCAAGTTTTTAGCAAAGATTATAACTAACCATATTTGCAATAATTCTCAGGTCTCATGATTACCCATATCAATAGCATAATCAACTAGCAAGCCATAATAATAAATCTCGGATGACAACACTTTCTCAAAACAATCATAATGTGATATAACAAGATGGTATCTCGCTAGCCCTTTCTGAGACCGCAAAACATAAATGCAGAGCACCTTTAAAGATCAAGGACTAACTAGACATTGTAATTCATGGTAAAACAGATCTAATCAAGTCATACTCAATGTAAACTAACAGTAATGAATGCAAATGACAACAGTGCTCTCCCGCTAGTGCTTTTAATAAGAGGGTGATGACTCAACATAAAAGTAAATAGATAGGCCCTTCGCAGAGGGAAGCAGGGATTTGTAGAGGTGCGAGAGCTCGGTTTTGAAATAGAGATGAATAATATTTTGAGCGGTATACTTTCATTGTCAACATAACAACCAAGAGATGGCAATTTCTTCCATGCTACGCACATTACAGGCGGTTCCCAAATACAATGGTAAAGTTTATACTCCCCCTCCACCAACAAACATCAATCCATGGCTTGTTTGAAACAACGAGTGCCTCCAACTAACAACAGTGCCAGGGGGAGTTTTGTTTTGCAATTATTTTGATTTAGTTTGCATAAAGCATGGGACTGGGCATCCCGGTGACCAGCCAGTTTCTCGTGAGTGAGGAGCGGAGTCCACTCCTCTTGAGAATAACCCGCCTAACATGGAAGATATGGACAGACCTAGTTGATACATGAGCTATTCGAGCATACAAAACAGGATAATTATTTGAAGGTTTAGAGTATGGCAGGTACAAATTTACTTGGAATGGCAGGTAGATACCGCATATAGGAAGGTATAGTGGACTCATCTGGAATAACTTTGGGGTTTAAGGTATTGGATGCACAAGCAGTATTCCCGCTTAGTATAGGTGAAGGCTAGCAAAAGACTAGGAATCGACCAACTAGAGAGCGACAACAGCCACGTACATGCATTAAAATTAATAAACATTGGATGCAAGCATGAGTAGGATATAATCCACCATGAACATAAATATCGTGAAGGCTATGTTGATTTGTTTCAACTACATGCATGAACATGTGCCAAGTCAAGTCACTTAAATCATTCAAAGGAGGATACCACCCCATCATACCACATCATAACCATCTCAATAGCATGTTGGCACGCAAGGTAAACCATTATAACTCATAGCTAATCAAGCATGGCACAAGCAACTATGATCTCTAATTGTCATTGCGAACATGTTTATTCATAACAAGCCGAATCAAGAACGATGAACTCATCATATTTACAAAAACAAAAGAGGTCGAGTTCGTACCAGCTTTTCTCATCCCAGTCAGTCCATCATATATCATCATAATTGCCTTTCACTTGCACGACCGAATGATGTGAATAATAATAAGAGTGCACGTGCATTGGACTAAGCTGGAATCTGCGAGCATTCAATAAACAGGAGAAGACAAAGCAATATGGGCTCTTAGTTAAATCAACAATAGAGCATATAAGATCCACTTCAACAATTTAATCCTGGTCTTCTCCTATCGACCCCCAAAGAAAAGAAAAGAAATAAAACTATTTACATGGGAAAGCTCCCAACAAGAAAGAGAAGAAGAGGAAATATTTTTGGGTTTTCTTTTTAATTATTACTACAGCAAGAAAAGTAAACTACTACTAATTTTTTTGGTTTTTCTTAAGGTTTATCAAACACACAAGAAGAAAGCATAATAGGAAATAAACTAGCATGGATGATACAATAAAAAAGTATGAGCACCGACATCTAGCAATGAGTGTGTGTGAACATAAATGTAATGTCGGTGAGAAATACGTACTCCCCAAGATTAGGCTTTTGTCCTAAGTTGGTTTATGGCCACGGCTGGCCTGGCTGATATCCATAATAATAGTTCTTGGGGTCATACTATGATGCAGCGGCTATCGCCTCCTGAGCTGTAGTGTGGCGACGTGCGGCCTCCGCCCTCCTCTCGTACTCATCTGCCTCCTCTCTGTTAATAGTATATCCTCCTCTTGCCTGATAATCAAAGAAAGCAGGAGCAGGGAGACTAATACGGACAGCACGGCGTTTGTCAAAGATTAGTCGGTACTGGAGAGGTGAACCATAGCATTAAAATCTAGATAGGCAGGAGGTAATTCAATATCATCTTTGCGTACATCTATACCAAGAAAATTAGCTACACGAGTTGCATAAATTCCACCAAAGAAATCTCCATTAACTCTATTAAGATGCAACCTACGTGCAACAATGGCTTCCAAATTATATGATTTGTCTCCTAACACGGCACTCCTAAGAATACTGAGGTCAGGGACACACACGTGAGATGCCTCATCTTTACCATTTATGCATCTACCTATGAAGAGAGCAAAATAATGTATAGCAGGAAAGTGGATGCTCCCTATGGTAGCTTGTGTAATATCTCTAGATTCTCCCACAGTTATATTAGCAAGAAAATCTCTAAATTCAGATTTGCGAGGATCCCTTATACTACCCCATTGTGGAGTTTCCATGCAGTGGTAAAATCCTCTAAGCCCATGGTATAAGATTTATCATAAAGATCAAACAGGACAACAGTTGGAGAATTACGTGAAGTGGAAAATTGAAACCTCCTCACAAAGGAACTAGTGAGGTTATGATACTGATTGCACTTCTCTTCCTCGAAGATCACAAGATCAGCGTTACGCAAATATGCGTTGAATTCTTCTTTTATTCCTGCTCGATCCATAAAATTTTCAGAAGTCCACTCGCAAGTTAGAGTCCAACACAAGGGCAAAAGTGTTTGGAAAAGTAGATACGACGGAGATGTATCACGCGCCGCCCCCCTCTCCTTGTCTTATTCGGACTAGGGGGAGGGGCGCAGCCCAGCCCTGGCCGCCTCTCCTCTTCTCCATAAAGGCCCACTAAGGCCCATTTACCTCCTGGGGGGTTCCGGTAACCTCCCGGTACTTCGGTAAAATCCCGATTTCACCCAGAACACTTCCGACATCCAAACATAGGCTTCCAATATATCAATCTTCATATGTCGACCATTTCAAGACTCCTCGTCATGTACGGGATCACATCCGGGACTCCGAAAAACCTTCAATACATCAAAACATATAAACTCATAATATAACCGTCATTGAAACTTTAAGCGTGCGGACCCTACGGGTTCGAGAACTATGTAGACATGACCGAGACATGTCTCCGGTCAATAACCAATAGTGGAACCTGGATGTTCATATTGGCTCCCACATATTCTACGAAGATCTTTATCGGTCAAACCACATAACAACATACGGTGTTCCCTTTGTCATCGGTATGTTACTTGCCCGAGATTCAATCGTCGGTATCTCAATACCTAGTTCAATCTCGTTACCGGCAAGTCTTTTTACTCGTTCCGTAATACATCATCCCGCAACTAACTCATTAGTTGCAATGCTTGCAAGGCTTATGTGATGTGCCTTACCGAGAGGGCCCAGAGATACCTCTCCGACAGTCAGAGTGACAAATCCTAATCTCGAAATACGCCAAACCAACAAGTACCTTTGGAGACACCTGTAGAGCACCTTTATAATCACCCAGTTATGTTGTGACGTTTGGTATCACACAAAGTGTTCCTCCGATAAACGGGAGTTGCATAATCTCATAGTCATAGGAACATGTATAAGTCATGAAGAAAGCAATAGCAACAAACTAAACGATCAAGTGCTAAGCTAACGGAATGGGTCAAGTCAATTACATCATTCTCCTAATGATGTGATCCCGTTAATCAAATGACAACTCATGTCTATGGTTAGGAAACATAACCGTCTTTGATCAATGAGCTAGTCAAGTAGAGGCATACTAGTGACACTCTGTTTGTCTATGTATTCACACATGTATTATGTTTCCGGTTAATACAATTATAGCATGAATAATAAACATTTATCATGATATAAGGAAATAAATAATAACTTTATTATTGCCTCTAGGGAATATTTCCTTCAGTCTCCCACTTGCACTAGAGTCAATAATCTAGATTACACAGTAATGATTCTAACACCCATGGAGCCTTGGTGCTGATCATGTTTTGCTCGTTGAAGAGGCTTAGTCAACGGGTCTGCAACATTCAGATCCGTATGTATCTTGCAAATTTCTATGTCTCCCACCTGGACTAAATCCCGGATGGAATTGAAGCGTCTCTTGATGTGCTTGGTTCTCTTGTGAAATCTGGATTCCTTCGCCAAGGCAATTGCTCCAGTATTGTCAAAAAAGATTTTCATTGGACCTGATGCACTAGGTATGGCACCTAGATAGGATATGAACTCCTTCATCCAGACTCCTTCATTTGCTGCTTCCGAAGCAGCTATGTATTCCGCTTCACATGTAGATCCCGCCACAACGCTTTGTTTAGAACTGCACCAACTGACAGCTCCACCGTTCTATGTAAACATGTATCCGGTTTGCGATTTAGAATCGTCTGGATGAGTGTCAAAGCTTGCATCAACGTAACTGTGTACGATGAGCTCTTTGTCACCTCCATAAACGAGAAAAATATCCTTAGTCCTTTTCAGGTATTTCAGGCTGTTCTTGACTGCTGTCCAGTGATCCACTCCTGGATTACTTTGGTACCTCCCTGCTAGACTTATAGCAAGGCACACATCAGGTCTGGTACACAGCATTGCATACATGATAGAGCCTATGGCTGAAGCATAGGGAACATCTTTCATTTTCTCTCTATCTTCTGCAGTGGTCGGGCATTGAGTCTTACTCAACTTCACACCTTGTAACACAGGCAAGAACCCTTTATTTGCTTGATCCATTTTGAACTTCTTCAAAACTTTGTCAAGGTATGTGCTTTGTGAAAGTCCAATTAAGCGTCTTGATCTATCTCTATAGATCTTGATGCCCAATATATAAGTAGCTTCACCGAGGTCTTTCATTGAAAACTTTTATTCAAGTATCCCTTTATGCTATCCAGAAATTCTATATCATTTCCAATCAACAATATGTCAGCCACATATAATATTAGAAATGCTACAGAGCCCCCACTCACTTTCTTGTAAATACAGGCTTCTCCAAAAGTCTGTACAAAACCAAATGCTTTGATCACACTATCAAAGCGTTTATTCCAACTCCGAGAGGCTTGCACCAGTCCATAAATGGATTGCTAGAGCTTGCACACTTTGTTAGCTCCCTTTGGATCGACAAAACCTTCCGGTTGCATCATATACAACTCTTGTTCCAGAAATCCATTCAGGAATGCAGTTTTGACATCCATTTGCCAAATTTCATAATCATAAAATGCGGCAATTGCTAACATGATTCGGACAGACTTAAGCATCACTATGGGTGAGAAGGTCTCATCGTAGTCAATCCCTTGAACTTGTCGAAAACCTTTTGCAACAAGTCAAGCTTTATAGACAGTAACA
Source organism: Triticum aestivum (assembly GCF_018294505.1). Taxonomy (NCBI): domain Eukaryota; kingdom Viridiplantae; phylum Streptophyta; class Magnoliopsida; order Poales; family Poaceae; genus Triticum; species Triticum aestivum. Next base: position 9,249,373 of record NC_057794.1, on the reverse strand, counting down.
TTACCGTCAGCGTCAGTCTTCGTCTTGAAGATCCATTTATTCTCAATTGCTTGCTGATCATCGGGCAAGTCAACCAAAGTCCATACTTTGTTCTCATACATGGATTCCATCTCAGATTTCATGGCCTCAAGCCATTTTGCGGAATCTGGGCTCACCATCGCTTCTTCATAGTTCGTAGGTTCATCATGATCTAGTAGCATGACATCCAGAACAGGATTACTGTACCACTCTGGTGCGGATCTTACTCTGGTTAATCTACGAGGTTCAGTAGTAACTTGATCTGAAGTTCCATGATTAGTAACTTGATCTGAAGTTCCATGATTATCATTATTAACTTCCTCACTATTTGGTGTAGGCGTCACAGAAACCGGTTTCTGTGATGAACTACTTTCCAATAGAGGAGCAGGTATAGTTACCTCATCAAGTTCCACTTTACTCCCACTCACTTCTTTCGAGAGAAACTCCTTCTTTAGAAAGGATCCATTCTTAGCAATGAATGTCTTGCCTTCGGATCTGTGATAGAAGGTGTACCCAACAGTCTCCTTTGGGTATCCTATGAAGACACATTTCTCCGATTTGGGTTCGAGCTTATCAGGTTGAAGCTTTTTCACATAAGCATCGCAGCCCCAAACTTTCAGAAACCACAACTTTGGTTTCTTGCCAAACCACAGTTCATAAGGCGTCGTCTCAACGGATTTTGATGGTGCCCTATTTAACGTGAATGCGGCCGTCTCTAAAGCATAACCCCAAAATGATAGTGGTAAATCTGTAAGAGACATCATAGGTCGCACCATATCTAGTAAAGTACGATTACGACATTCGGACACACCATTACGCTGTGGTGTTCCGGGTGGCGTGAGTTGCAAAACTATTCCGCATTGTTTCAAATGTAGACCAAACTCGTAACTCAAATATTCTCCTCCATGATCAGATCTTAGAAACTTTATTTTCTTGTTACGATGATTTTCATCTTCACTCCAAAATTCTTTGAACTTTTCAAATGTTTCAGGCCTATGCTTCATCACATAGATATACCCATATCTGCTTAAATCATCTGTGAAGGTGAGAAAATAACGATATCCGCCACGAGCCTCAACATTCATCGGACCACATACATCTGTATGTATGATTTCCAACAAATATGTTGCTCTCTCCATAGTTCTGGAGAACGGCGTTTTAGTCATCTTGCCCATGAGGCATGGTTCGCAAGTACCAAGTGATTCATAATCAAGTGGTTCCAAAAGTCCATCAGTATGGAGTTTCTTCATGCGCTTTACACCGATATGACCTAAACAGAAGTGCCACAAATAAGTTGCACTACCATTATCAACTCTGCATCTTTTGGCTTCAACATTATGAATATGTGTATCACTACTATCGAGATTCATCAAAAATAGACCACTCTTCAAGGGTGCATGACCATAAAAGATATTACTCATATAAATAGAGCAACCATTATTCTCTGATTTAAATGAATAACCGTCTCGCATCAAACAAGATCCAGATATAATGTTCATGCTCAACGCTGGCACCAAATAACAATTATTTAGGTCTAATACTAATCCCAAAGGTAGATGTAGAGGTAGCGTGCCGACCGCGATCACGTCGACTTTGGAACCATTTCCCACACACATCGTCACCTCGTCCTTTGCCAGTGTTTGATTAATCCGTAGTCCCTATTTCGAGTTGCAAATATTAGTAACAGAACCAGTATCAAATACCCAGGTGCTACTGCGAGCTCTAGTAAGGTACACATCAACAACATGTATATCACATATACCTTTGTTCACTTTGCCATCCTTCTTATCCGCCAAATACTTGGGGCAGTTCCGCTTCCAGTGACCAGTCTGCTTGCAGTAGAAGCACTCAGTCTCAGGCTTAGGTCCAGATTTGGGTTTCTTCTCCTGAGCAGCAACTTGCTTGCTGTTCTTCTTGAAGTTCCCCTTCTTATTCCATTTGCCCTTCTTGAAACTGGTGGTCTTATTGACCATCAACACATGATGCTCCTTCTTGATTTCTACCTCCGCAACCTTTAGCATTGCGAAGAGCTCGGGAATTGTCTTATCCATCCCTTGCATATTATAGTTCATCACGAAGCTCTTGTAGCTTGGTGGAAGTGATTGGAGAATTCTGTCAATGACACTATCATCCGGAAGATTAACTCCCAGTTGAATCAAGTGATTGCAGTACCAGACATCTTGAGTATATGCTCACTGATAGAACTATTCTCCTCCATCTTGCAGCTATAGAATTTATTGGAGACTTCGAGCCTGTTTGGTTTCTCTCCGCTCCTTTGACTCCGCTCCTGGAGCAAACCAGCATATAGCTTATTTTGACGGAGCAGTGAAAACCCAGCTCTCCAGCTCCGCGGAGCAGAGAGATACTGAACATGGCCTTCATATATCTCAATCCGGGCATTCTTTTGAAATATTAACTTCAACTCCTGGAACATCTCATATGCTCCATGACGTTTAGAACGTCGTTGAAGTCCCGGTTCTAAGCCGTAAAGCATGGTACACTGAACTATCGAGTAGTCATCAACACATGACTGCCAGGAATTCACAATGTTTGCAGTTGCTGGCGCAGGTGGTACACCTAGCGGTGCTTGCAGGACGTAATTCTCCTGGGCAGCAATGAGGATAATCCTCAAGTTATGGACCCAGTCCGTGTAATTGCTACCATCATCTTTCAACTTTGCTTTCTCAAGGAACGCATTAAAATTCAACTGAACAACATCACGGGCCATCTATCTACAATCAAACATAGAGAAGCAAGATACTATCAGGTACTAAGTTCATGATAAATTTAAGTTCAGTTAATCATATTACTTAAGAACTCCCACTTAGAAAGACATCCCTCTAATCTTCTAAGTGATCACGTGATCCAAATCAACTAAACCATAACCGATCATCACGTGAAATGGAGTAGTTTTCAATGGTGAACTTCACTACGTTGATCATATCTACTATATATATGATTCACGCTCGACCTTTAGGTGTCAGTGTTCCGAGGCCATATCTGCATGTGCTAGGCTCGTCAAGTTTAACCTGAGTATTCTGCGTGTGCAAAACTGGCTTGCACCCGTAGTAGATGGACGTAGAGCTTATCACACCCGATCATCACGTGGTGTCTGGGCACGACGAACTTTGGCAACGGTCCATATTCAGGAAGAACACTTTTTTCTTGAAATTTAGTGAGAGATCATCTTATAATGCTACCGTCAATCAAAGCAAGATAAGATGCATAAAAGATAAACATCACATGCAATCAATATAAGTGATATGATATGGCCATCATTATCTTGTGCTTGTGATCTCCATCTCCGAAGCACCGTCATGATCACCATCGTCACCGGCGCGACACCTTGATCTCCATCGTAGCATCGTTGTCGTCTCACCAATCTTATGCTTCCACGACTATCGCTACAGCTTACTGATAAAGTAAAGAATTACAGGGCGATTGCATTGCATACAATAAAGCGACAACCATATGGCTCCTGCCAGTTGCCAGTAACTTGGTTACAAAACATGATCATCTCATACAATAAAATTAAGCATCATGTCTTGACCATATCACATCACAACATGCCCTGCAAAAACAAGTTAGATGTCCTCTACTTTGTTGTTGCAAGTTTTACGTGGCTGCTACGGGCTTAGCAAGAACCGTTCTTACCTATGCGTCAAAACCACAACGATAGTTTGTCAAGTTGGAGCAGTTTTAACCTTCACAAGACCAGGCGTAGCCACACTCGGTTCAACTAAAGTTGAAGAAACTGACACCCGCCAGCCACCTGTGTGCAAAGCACGTCGGTAGAACCAGTCTCGCATAAGCGTACGCGTAATGTCGGTCCGGGTCGCTTCATCCAACAATACCGCCGAACCAAAGTATGACATGCTGGTAAGCAGTATGACCTATATCGCCCACAACTCACTTGTGTTCTACTCGTGCATATGACATCTACGCATAAAACCTGGCTCAGATTCCACTGTAGGAGAACGTAGTAATTTCAAAAAAATTCCTACGCACATGCAAGATCATGGTGATGCACAGCAACGAGAGGGGAGAGTGTTGTCCACGTACCCTCATAGACCGAAAGCGGAAGCTTTAGCACAACGCGGTTGATGTAGTCGTACATCTTCACGATCCGACCGATCAAGTACCGAACGCACAACACCTCCGAGTTCAGCACACGTTCATGTTGGAAATATGCCCTAGAGGCAATAATAAAATGGTTATTATTATATTTCTTTGTTCATGATAATTGTCTATTGTTCATGCTATAATTGTGTTATCTGGAAATCATAATACATGTGTGAATACATAGACCACAACACGTCCCTAGTGAGCCTCTAGTTGACTAGCTCGTTGAACAAAGGATGGTCATGGTTTCCTGACTATGGACATTGGATGTCATTGATTACGGGATCACATCATTAGGAGAATGATGTGATGGAGAAGACCCAATCCTAAGCTTAGCTCAAAGATCGTGTAGTTCGTTTGCTGTAGCTTTTCTGAATGTCAAGTATCATTTCCTTAGACCATGAGATTGTGCAACTCCCAGATACCGTAGGAGTGCTTTGGGTGTGTCAAGCGTCACAACGTAACTGGGTGACTATAAAGGTACACTACAGGTATCTCCAAAAGTGTCTGTTGGGTTGGCATGAATCGAGACTGGGATTGTCACTCCGCATGACGGAGAGGTATCTCTGGGCCCACTCGGTAATGCATCATCATAATGAGCTCAATGTGATCAAGTGGTTGATCACGGGATCATGCATTACGGTACGAGTAAAGTGACTTGCCGGTAACGAGATTGAACGAGGTATTGGGATACCGACGATCGAGTCTCGGGCAAGTAACATACCGATTGACAAAGGGAATTGTATACGGATTGATTGAATCCTCGACATTGTGGTTCATCCGATGATATCATAGTGGAGCATGTGGGAGACAACATGGGTATCCAGATCCCACTGTTGATTATTGACCGGAGAGTCGTCTCGGTCATGTCTGCATGTCTCCCGAACCCGTAGGGTCTACACACTTAAGGTTCGGTGACGCTAGGGTTGTTAAGATATTAGCATACGGTAACCCGAAAGTTGTTCAGAGTCCCGGATGAGATCCCGGACTTCACAAGGAGTTCCGGAATGGTCCGGAGGTAAAGATTTATATATAGGAAGTCAAGTTTCGGCCATCGGGAAAGTTTCAGGGGTAATCGGTATTGTACCGGGACCACCGGAAGGGTCCCGGGGGTCCACCGGGTGGGGCCACCTATCCCGGAGGGCCCCATGGGCTGAAGTGGGAGGGGAACCAGCCCCTAGTGGGCTGGTGCGCACCCCTTGGGCCTCCCCCTGCGCCTAGGGTTGGAAACCCTAGGGGTGGGGGCGCCACCCTTGCCTTGGGGGGCAAGGCACCCCTTGGCCGCCGCCCCCCTAGGAGATTGGAACTCCTAGGGCCAGCGCCCCCTCCTAGGGCCCCTATATATAGTGGGGGGAGGGAGGGCAGCCGCACCCAAGCCCCTGGCCTCTCCCTCTCCCTCTCGTGACACTCCTCCGTCTCCCTGCGCTTGGCGAAGCCCTGCCGAGATCACCGTTGCTTCCAACACCACGCCGTCGTGCTGCTGGATCTTCATCAACCTCTCCTTCCCCCTTGCTGGATCAAGTTGGAGGAGACATCTTCCCAACCGTACGTGTGTTGAACGCGGAGGTGCCGTCCGTTCGGCACTAGGTCATCGGTGATTTGGATCACGTCGAGTATGACTCCATCAACCCCATTCTCCTGAATGCTTCTGCACGCGATCTACAAGGTATGTAGATGCACTCCTCTCTCCCTCGTTGCTAGATGAATCCATAGATTGATCTCGGTGATCCGTAGAAAATTTTAAAATTCTGCTACGTTCCCCAACAGTGGCATCATGAGCTAGGTCTATGCGTAGTTACTTTGCACGAGTAGAACACAAAGCAGTTGTGGGCGTCGATATTGTCAATTTGCTTGCCGTTACTAGTCTTATCTTGATTCGGCGTCATCGTGGGATGAAGCGGCCCGGACCTACCTTACACGTACGCTTACGTGAGACTGGTTCCACCGACTGACATGCACTAGTTGCATAAGGTGGCTGGCGGTGTCTGTCTCTCCCACTTTAGTCGGATTGGATTCGATGAACAGGGTCCTTATGAAGGGTAAATAGAAATTGGCAATTCATGTTGTGGTTTTGGTGTAGGTAAGAAACGTTCTTGCTAGAAACCTATAGCAGCCACGTAAAAACTTGCAACAACAATTAGAGGATGTCTAACTTGTTTTTGCAATAAGTGTTTTGTGATGTGATATGGCCAAAGGATGTGATGAATGATATATGTGATGTATGAGATGATCATGTTCTTGTAATAGGAATCACGACTTGCATGTCGATGAGTATGACAACCGGCGGGATCCATAGGAGTTATCTTTATATATTTATGACATGCGTGTCAACATAAACGTCATGTAATTACTTTACTTTATTGCTAAAGCGTTAGCCATAGTAGTAGAAGTAATAGATGATGAGACAACTTCAAGAAGACACGATGATGGAGATCATGATGATGGAGATCATGGTGTCATGCCGGTGACAACGATAATCATGGAGCCCCGAAGATGGAGATCAAAAGGAGCAAATGATATTGGCCATATCATGTCACTATTTGATTGCATGTGATGTTTATCTTGTTTTCAATCTTATTTGCTTAGAACGATGGTAGCTTAAATAAGATGATCCCTCGTAATAATTTCAAGAAAGTGTTCCCCCTAACTGTGCACCGTTGTGAAGGTTCGTTGTTTCAAAGCACCACGTGATGATCGGGTGTGATAGATTCTAACGTTCGAATACAACGGGTGTAAGCCAGATTTACACACGCAATACACTTAGGTTGACTTGACGAGCCTAGCATGTACAGACATGGCCTCGGAACACGGAAGACCGAAAGGTCGAGCATGAGTCGTATAGAAGATACGATCAACATGAAGATGTTCACCGATGTTGGCTAGTCCGTCTCACGTCATGATCGGAGACGGCCTAGTTAACTCGGATCATGTTTCACTTAGATGACTGGAGGGATGTCTATTTGAGTGGGAGTTCGTTGAGTAATTTGATTAGATGAACTTAATTATCATGAACTTAGTCTAAAATCTTTACAATATGTCTTGTAGATCAAATGGCCCACGTTGTCCTCAACTTCAACGCGTTCCTAGAGAAAACCAAGCTGAAAGATGATGGCATCAACTATACGGACTGGGTCCGGAACCTGAGGATCATCCTCATAGCTGCCAAGAAAGATTATGTCCTAGAAGCACCGCTAGGTGACGCACCCATCCCAGAGAACCAAGACGTTATGAATGCTTGGCAGTCACGTGCTGATGATTACTCCCTCGTTCAGTGTGGCATGCTTTACAGCTTGGAACCGGGGCTCCAAAAGCGTTTTGAGGGACACGGAGCATATGAGATGTTCAAAGAGCTGAAAATGGTTTTCCAAGCTCATGCCCGGGTCGAGAGATATGAGGTCTCCGACAAGTTCTTCAGCTGTAAGATGGAGGAAAATAGTTCTGTCAGTTAGCACATACTCAAAATGTCTGGGTTGCATAACCGCTTGACTCAGCTGGGAGTTAATCTCCCGGATGACGCGGTCATTGACAGAATCCTTCAGTCGCTCCCACCGAGCTATAAGAGCTTTGTGATGAACTTCAATATGCAGGGGATGGAAAAGACCATTCCTGAGGTATATTCAATGCTGAAATCAGCAGAGGTGGAAATCAAAAAGGAACATCAAGTGTTGATGGTGAATAAAACCACTAAGTTCAAGAAAGGCAAGGGTAAGAAGAACTTCAAGAAGGACGGCAAGGGAGTTGCCGCGCCCGGTAAGCAAGCTGCCGGGAAGAAGCCAAAGAATGGACCCAAGCCCGAGACTGAGTGTTTTTATTGCAAGGGAAGTGGTCACTGGAAGCGGAACTGCCCCAAATACTTAGCGGATAAGAAGGCCAGCAACACTAAAGTATATGTGATATACATGTAATTGATGTGTACCTTACCAGTACTCGTAGTAGCTCCTGGGTATTTGATACCGGTGCAGTTGCTCACATTTGTAACTCAAAGCAGGAGCTGCGGAATAAGCGGAGACTGGCGAAGGACGAGGTGACGATGCGCGTCGGGAATGGTTCCAAGGTCGATGTGATCGCCATCGGCACGCTGCCTCTGCATTTACCTACGGGATTAGTTTTAAACCTCAATAATTGTTATTTAGTGCCAGCTTTGAGCATGAACATTGTATCAGGATCTCGTTTAATTCGAGATGGCTACTCATTTAAATCCGAGAATAAGGGTTATTCTATTTATATGAGAGATATGTTTTATGGTCATGCTCCAATGGTGAATGGTTTATTCTTAATGAATCTCGAGCGTAATGTTACACATATTCATAGTGTGAATACCAAAAGATGTAAAGTTGATAATGAGAGTCCCACATACTTGTGGCACTGCCGCCTTGGTCACATAGGTGTCAAACGCATGAAGAAGCTCCATGCAGATGGACTTTTGGAGTCTCTTGATTACGAATCATTTGACACGTGCGAACCATGCCACATGGGTAAAATGACCAAGACTCCGTTCTCAGGAACAATGGAGCGAGCAACCAACTTATTGGAAATCATACATACTGATGTGTGCGGTCCAATGAGTGTTGAGGCTCGCGGTGGCTATCGTTATGTTCTCACCCTCACTGATGACTTGAGTAGATATGGGTATGTCTACTTAATGAAACACAAGTCTGAGAACTTTGAAAAGTTCAAGGAATTTCAGAGTGAGGTTGAGAATCAACGTGACAAGAAAATCAAGTTCTTGCGATCAGATCGTGGGGGAGAATACTTGAGTCACGAATTTGGCACACACTTAAGAAAATGTGAAATAGTTTCACAACTCACGCCGCCTGGAACACCTCAGCGTAATGGTGTGTCTGAACGTTGTAATCACACTCTATTGGATATGGTGCGATCTATGATGTCTCTTAACGATTTACCGCTGTCATTTTGGGGCTATGCTTTAGAGACTGCCGCATTCACTTTAAATAGGGCTCCGTCAAAATCCGTTGAGACGACACCGTATGAATTATGGTTTGGGAAGAAACCTAAGCTGTCGTTTCTAAAAGTTTGGGGATGCGATGCTTATGTCAAGAAACTTCAACCTGAAAAGCTCGAACCCAAGTTGGAAAAATGCGTCTTCATAGGATACCCTAAAGAAACTGTTGGGTATACCTTCTACCTCAGATTCTAAGGCAAGATCTTTGTTGCCAAGAATGGGTCCTTTCTAGAGAAAGAGTTTCTCTCGAAAGAAATAAGTGGGAGGAAAGTAGAACTTGATGAAGTATTATCTCTTGAACCGGTAAGTGGCGTAGCTCAAGAAAATGTTCCTGAGGTGCCTGCACTGACTAGAGAGGAAGTTAATGATGATGATCATGAAACTTCATATCAAGTTACTACTGAACTTTGTAGGTCCACGAGGACACGTTCCGCACGAGAGTGGTACGGCAACCCTGTCCTGGAAATCATGTTGTTAGACAACGGTGAACCTTCGAACTATGAAGAAGCGATGGCGGGCCCGGATTCCGACAAATGGCTAGAAGCCATGAAATCCGAGATATGATCCATGTATGAAAACGAAGTATGGACTTTGACTGACTTGCCCGATGATCGGCGAGCCATAGAAAATAAATGGATCTTTAAGAAGAAGACAGACGCGGATGGTAATGTGACCATCTATAAAGCTCGGCTTGTCGCTAAGGGTTATCGACAAGTTCAAGGGGTTGACTACGATGAGACTTTCTCACCCGTGGCGAAGCTAAAGTCCGTCCGAATCATGTTAGCAATTTCCGCATTCTATGATTATGAGATATGGCAAATGGACGTCAAAACGACATTCCTTAATGGTTTCCTTAAGGAAGAATTGTATATGATGCAGCCAGAAGGTTTTGTCGATCCTAAGAATGCTGACAAGGTGTGCAAGCTCCAACGCTCGATTTATGGGCTGGTGCAAGCATCTCGGAGTTGGAACATTCGTTTTGATGAGATGATCAAAGCGTTTGGGTTTACACAGACTTATGGAGAAGCCTGCATTTACAAGAAAGTGAGTGGGAGCTCTGTAGCATTTCTCATATTGTATGTGGATGACATACTGTTGATGGGAAATGATATAGAATTCTTGGAAAGCATAAAGGCCTACTTGAACAAGTGTTTTTCAATGAAGGATCTTGGAGAAGCTGCTTATATATTAGGCATCAAGATCTATAGAGATAGATCGAGACGCCTCATTGGTCTTTCACAGAGTACGTACCTTGACAAGATATTGAAGAAGTTCAAAATGGATCAGTCAAAGAAGGGGTTCTTGCCTGTATTGCAAGGTACGAGATTGAGCACGGCTCAATGCCCGACCACGGCAGAAGATAGAGGAAAGATGAGTGTCATCCCCTATGCCTCGGCCATAGGGTCTATCATGTATGCTATGCTGTGTACCAGACCCGATGCAAACCTTGCCGTAAGTTTGGTAGGAGTGTACCAAAGTAATCCCAGCATGGAACACTGGACAGCGGTCAAGAATATCCTGAAGTACCTGAAAAGGACTAAGGATATGTTTCTCGTTTATGGAGGTGACGAAGAGCTCGTCGTAAAGGGTTACGTTGATGCTAGCTTTGACACAGATCTGGATGACTCTAAGTCACAAACCGGATACGTGTATATTTTGAATGGTGGGGCAGTAAGCTGGTGCAGTTGCAAGCAAAGCGTTGTGGCAGGATCTACATGTGAAGCGGAGTACATGGCGGCGTCGGAGGCATCACAAGAAGCAGTCTGGGTGAAGGAGTTCATTACCGACCTAGGAGTCATACCCAATGCGTCGGGCCCGATGACTCTCTTCTGTGACAACACTGGAGCTATTGCCCTTGCCAAGGAGCCCAAGTTTCACAGGAAGACTAGGCATATCAAGCGTCGCTTCAACTCCATTCGTGAAAGTGCTCAAAATGGAGACATAGAGATTTGTAAAGTACATATGGACCTGAATGTGGCAGATCCGTTGACTAAACCTCTCCCTAGAGCAAAACATGATCAACACCAGAACTGCATGGGTGTTCGATTCATCACAAAGTAACTAGACTATTGACTCTAGTGCAAGTGGGAGACTGTTGGAAATATGCCCTAGAGGCAATAATAAAATGGTTATTATTATATTTCTTTGTTCATGATAATTGTCTATTGTTCATGCTATAATTGTGTTATCCGGAAATTGTAGTACATGTGTGAATACATAGACCACAACACGTCCCTAGTGAGCCTCTAGTTGACTAGCTCGTTGATCAAAGGATGGTCATGGTTTCCTGACTATGGACATTGGATGTCATTGATAACAGGATCACATCATTAGGAGAATGATGTGATGGACAAGACTCAATCCTAAGCTTAGCTCAAAGATCGTGTAGTTCGTTTGTTGTTGCTTTTCTGAATGTCAAGTATCATTTCCATAGACCATGAGATTGTGCAACTCTCGGATACCGTAGGAGTGCTTTGGGTGTGCCAAACGTCACAACGTAACTGGGTTACTATGAAGGTACACTACAGGTATCTCTGAAAGTGTCTGTTGGGTTGGCACAAATCGAGACTGGGATTTGTCACTCCGCATGATGGAGAGGTATCTCTGGGCCCACTCGGTAATGCATCATCATAATGAGATCAATGTGATCAAGTGGTTGGTCACGGGATCATGCATTACGGTACGAGTAAAGTGACTTGCCGGTAACGAGATTGAACGAGGTATTGGGATACCGACGATCGAGTCTCGGGCAAGTAACGTACTGATTGACAAAGGGAATTATATACGGATTGATTGAATCCTCGACATTGTGGTTCATCCGATGAGATCATCGTGGATCATGTGGGAGCCAACATGGGTATCCAGATCCCGCTGTTGGTTATTGACCGGAGAGGCGTCTCGGTCATGTCTGCATGTCTCCCGAACCCGTAGGGTCTACACACTTAAGGTTCGGTGACGCTAGGGTTGTTAAGATATTAGCATACGGTAACCTAAAAGTTGTTCGGAGTCCCGGATGAGATCCCGGATGTCACGAGGAGTTTCGGAATGGTCCAGAGGTAAAGATTTATATATAGGAAGTCAAGTTTCGGCCATCGGGAAAGTTTCGGGGGTAATCGGTATTGTACCGGGACCACCGGAAGGGTCCCGGGGGTCCACCGGGTGGGGCCACCTATCCCGGAGGGCCCCATGGGCTGAAGTGGGAGGGGAACCAGCCCCTAGTGGGCTGGTGCGCCCCCCTTGGGCCTCCCCCAGTGCCTAGGGTTGGAAACCCTAGGGGTGGGGGGCGCCACCCTTGCCTTGGGGGGCAAGGCACCCCTTGGCCGCCGCCCCCCTAGGAGATTGGATCTCCTAGGGCCGGCGCCCCCTCCTAGGGCCCCTATATATAGTGGGGGAGGGAGGGCAGCCGCACCCAAGCCCCTGGCCTCTCCCTCTCCCTCCCGTGACACTCCTCTGTCTCCTTGCGCTTGGCGAAGCCCTGCCGAGATCACCGTTGCTTCCACCACCACGCCGTCGTGCTGCTGGATCTTCATCAACCTCTCCTTCCCCCTTGCTGGATCAAGTTGGAGGAGACGTCTTCCCAACCGTACGTGTGTTGAACGCGGAGGTGCCGTCCGTTCAGCACTAGGTCATCGGTGATTTGGATCACGTCGAGTACGACTCCATCAACCCTGTTCTCTTGAACGCTTCCGCACGCGATCTACAAGGGTATGTAGATGCACTCCTCTCTCCCTCGTTGCTAGATGACTCCATAGATTGATCTTGGTGATGCGTAGAAAATTTTAAAATTCTGCTACGTTCCCCAACAGTTCAGCCCGATGACATCCCTCGAACTCCGATCCAGCCGAGTGTTGAGGGAGAGTTTCGTCAGCATGACGGCGTGGTGACGATATTGATGTTTGACTGACGCAGGGCTTCGCCTAAGCACCGCTAAAGTATTATTGAGGTAGACTATGGTGGAGGGGGGCACCGCACACGGCTAAAAGATCAACTTGATCAATTGTTGTGTCTCTGAGGTGCCCCCTTGCCCCCGTATATAAAGGAGCAAGGGGGTGCGGCCGGCCAGGGAGAGGACGCGCCATGAGGAGTCCTACTCCCACGGGAGTAGGACTCCCCCCTTTCCTAGTTGGAATAGGATTCGGGAGGGGGAAAGAGGAGGGAGAGAAGGAAGGGGGGCGCCGCCCCCCCCCCTCCTTGTCCTATTCGGACTAGGGGGGAGGGGCGCGCGGCCCAGCCCTGGCCGCCTCTCCTCTTCTCCGTAAAGGCCCACTAAGGCCCATTTACCTCCCGGGGGGTTCCGGTAACCTCCCGGTACTCCGGTAAAATCCCGATTTCACCCGGAACACTTCCGATATCCAAACACAGGCTTCCAATATATCAACCTTCATGTCTCGACCATTTCGAGACTCCTCGTCATGTCCGGGATCACATCCGGGACTCCGAACAACCTTCAGTACATCAAAACATAAAAACTCATAATATAACCGTCATCGAAACTTTAAGCGTGCGGACCCTACGGGTTCGGGAACTATGTAGACATGACCGAGACATGTCTCCGGTCAATAACCAATAGCGGAACCTGGATGTTCATATTGGCTCCCACATATTCTACGAAGATCTTTATCGGTCAAACCGCATAACAACATACGTTGTGCACTTTGTCATCGGTATGTTACTTGCCCGAGATTCGATCGTCGGTATCTCAATACCTAGTTCAATCTCGTTACCGGCAAGTATCTTTACTCGTTCCATAATACATCATCCCGCAACTAACTCATTAGTTGCAATGCTTGCAGGGCTTAAGTGATGTGCAGGGCCCAGAGATGCCTCTCTGACAGTCGGAGTGACAAATCCTAATATCGAAATACGCCAACCCAACAAGTACCTTCGGAGACACCTGTAGAGCACCTTTATAATAACCAAGTTATGTTGTGACGTTTGGTAGCACACAAATGTTCCTCCGATAAACGGGAGTTGTATAATCTCATAGTCATAGGAACATGTATAAGTCATGAAGAAAGCAATAGCAACAAACTAAACGATCAAGTGCTAAGCTAACGGAATGGGTCAAGTCAATCACATCATTCTCCTAATGATGTGATCCCGTTAATCAAATGACAACTCATGTCTATGGTTAGGAAACATAACCATCTTTGATTAATGAGCTAGTCAAGTAGAGGCATACTAGTGACACTCTGTTTGTCTATGTATTCACACATGCATTATGTTTCCGGTTAATACAATTCTAGCATGAATAATGAACATTTATCATGATATAAGGAAATAAATAATAACTTTATTATTGCCTCTAGGGCATATTTCCTTCACATAAAGCCTTAGCCATGTTCCCCATTTATTTCCGAGCTCGCTCGTACACTCTCGACAGCTCTTGCAGCAAGTTGCCTTGAAATCCTGACACTTCTCCTTCATGCCACCCTGTTAAAAAACCTACAGGAACAAATCTCGTAAAAATTCTCCATCAAGGGATCTTATGAAAGTTAGGTTCAAGGACATACTAAATATGCCTCCTTTCAGCTTTTGGTTCTCCTTCAAGGCATCCGACAGTTGGGCTCTTACGTCCTTTAGCTCCTCGGCTTGCTTGATGTTGGTATCCTGTAGTTTGTTCTTCTCATTAATGGTTCGTGTTAATACACATCGACCAGCAGCTTCTTGCCCTTCGGCATGTTGCTTGTCCGCCTGAGCGGCCTTTAGCCTCTCCTCCAACTGATCTGTCAATCCTGCTGCCGTAAACAAAACAATGAATATTCAAAACTCATTGTTAGCGCAGAATCGTATTTTTTGGACATTGTTGTGCTTACCATCCAGAGCCTTCTTGGATTTCCTCAAATTTTCCAGTTCGGCGGTGGCAACAGTTAGCTTGTTCTACATTCTTCAAGCTCCTGGGACAACGTGTTATTTTTCACCGAGAGTACCTGATAACATTAAACGACCCTTAAATCAGTTGCGTCAACTGCTTCAAGTCTCGGGGGCTACTGGCATATGATTATTGAATCCACACTAATTAAGTTCTTACCCACATATATTTTGAAAGTTGGTGAGTGGCTCCGGTATGTCCATCCCGAGCAGCTAGGATATATGCTGATACGTCTCCAACATATCTGCTTTTCCAAACACTTTTGCCCTGGTTTTGGACTCTAACTTGCATGATTTGAATGGAACTAACCTGGACTGACGCTGCTTTCAGCAGAATTGCCATGGTGTTATTTTTGTGCAGAAATAAAAGTTCTCTGAATGATCTGAAAATCAACGGAGAATATTTTTGGAATATATAAAAGATATTGGCGAAAGAATCAAGGCCAGGGGGCCCACACTCTATCCACGAGGGTGGGGGCGCTCCTACCCCCTGGGCGCGCCCCCTGCCTCGTGGGCCCCCTGGTGCTCCACCGACCTCAACTCCACTCTATATATTCATGTTCAGGGAGAAAATAATCAGGGAGAAGGATTCATCGCGTTTTACGATATGGAGCCGCCGCCAAGCCCTAATCTCTCT
Source organism: Triticum aestivum (assembly GCF_018294505.1). Lineage (NCBI taxonomy): Eukaryota > Viridiplantae > Streptophyta > Magnoliopsida > Poales > Poaceae > Triticum > Triticum aestivum. Next base: position 9,233,762 of record NC_057794.1, on the reverse strand, counting down.
CGGGAGGGCTGTTCTGGAGTCCGTTCAGGGCTCCAGAGAGGGGAATCTGTCGCCATCGTCATCATCGACCTTCCTCCATCACCAATTTCATGATGCTCACCGCCGTGCGTGAGTAATTACATCGTAGGCTTGCTGGACGGTGATGGGTTGGATGAGATTTATCATGTAATCGAGTTAGTTTTGTTAGGGTTTGATCCCTAGTATCCATTATGTTCTGAGATTTATCTTGCTATGACTTTGCTATGCTTAATGCCTGTCACTAGGGCCCGAGTCCATGATTTCAGATCTGAACCTATTATGTTTTCAGGAATATATTTGAGTTCTTGATCCTATCTTGCAAGTCTTTAGTCACCTATTATGTGTTATAATCTGTTAACCCCGAAGTGACAATAATCGGGATACTTACCGGTGATGACCGTAGTTTGAGGAGTTCATGTATTCACTAAGTGTTAATTGTTTGGTCCGGTACTCTATTAAAAGGAGGCCTTAATATCCCTTAGTTTCCAATAGGACCCCGCTGCCATGGGAGGGTAAGACAAAAGATGTCATGCAAGTTCTTTTCCATAAGCACATATGACTATATTCGGAATACATGCCTACATTACATTGATGAACTAGAGCTAGTTCTGTGTCACCCTATGTTATAACTATTGCATGAGGAATCACATCCGACATAATTATCCATCACTTATCCATTGCCTATGAGCTTTTCACATATTGATCTTCGCTTATTTACTTTTCCGTTGCTATTGTCACAATCACTATAAAACCAAAACTATTACTTTTTCTACTGTTACCGCTACTATCATATTACTTTGCTACATATATTAAGTTTCCAGGTGTGGTTGAATTGACAGCTCAGTTGCTAATACTTGAGAATATTCTTTGGCTCCCCTTGTGTCGAATCAATAAATTTGGGTTGAATACTCTACCCTCAAAAACTGTTGCGATCCCCTATACTTGTGGGTTATCAATACTATTTTCTGGCACCGTTGGCGGGGATCATAGCTCTATTCTTCGAGTCACTTGGGATTTATATCTGCTGATCACTATGAAGAACTTGAAAGATAAAAGAACCAAGATTTTTCCCTCAACTACGAGGGGAGGTAAGGAACGACCATCTAGCTCTGCACTTGATTCACCTTCTGTTTTGAGTAAACTTGCGACACCTACTCCTGCTATTCATTCTGATATGTCACATGTTATTGATGATGCCACTTCTTCTTTGCATGATACTCATGATGAAACTACTTCTATGCTCGATACTACTATGCCACTAGGTAAATTTCTTTATGAACAACTTGCTAGGGCTAGAGAGAATGAAATTATTGAAACTGATAATATTGATGAAAGTGATGATGAAGATTCTCCCCCTAGATATGAATTGCCTGTTGTGCCGGAGGGTTATGTTATGGATGAAGAAACGTCTAGAGACTTTTAGCTTGCAATGATAGATCTGATCTTAAGAAATTATTAGCTAAGCTTAAAGAAAAATCCTTGAATGCTAGAATGAAATATGACCCTGCTTTTGCTACTTCACCTATCTTTATTTCCGATAAGGATTATGATTTCTGTGTCGATCCTGATTTAATTACTTTGGTTGAATCTGATCCTTTTTATGGCTATGAATCTGAAGCTATTGTGGCAAATCTTACTAAATTAAATGATATAGCCACCCTGTTCACTAATGATGAGAAAACTCGCTATTACTTTATCCTTAAGTTATTTTCGTTCTCATTAAAGGGTGATGCTAAAACATGGTTTAATTCTCTTGATCCTGGTTATGTGCATAGTCCCCAGGATATGATTTATTACTTCTCTGCTAAATATTTCCCCGCTCATAAGAAACAAGCTGCCTTAAGGGAAATATATAACTTTGTGCAAATTGAAGAAAAGAGTCTCCCACAAGCTTGGGGAGGATTCTCCAATTACTTAATGCTTTGTCTTATCATCCTCTTAAGAAAAATGAAATAGTTAATATCTTTTATAATGGACTAACCGATGCTTCTAGAGACCACCTAGATAGTTGTGCTGGTTGTGTTTTCAGGGAAAGAACTGTTGATCAAGCTGAATTGCTATTGAATAATATGTTGAGTAATGAAAATGATTGGACACTTCCTGAACCACCTCCTAAGACAACTCCGAAGAAAAGGGGTATTCTATTTCTCATTCCTGAAGATATGCAAGAGGCAAAGAAATCTATGAAAGAAAAGGGTATTAAAGCTGAAGATGTTAAGAATTTCCCACCTATTGAAGAAATTCATGGTCTTGATAACCCGACACAGGTAGTAAAGGTAAATTCTCTCTATAGATTTGATGAAGGTGATATTCCTCGTTATAAGTTTGCTAGCCAATGCTTAGATGAGTTTGATAATTTTATTGTTAAACAAGAAAACTTTAATGATTATGTTGGTAGACAATTGAAACGTAATGCTTATATGATTGAACACTTCAGTGATTATAAGTCTAGAGTTAAAGGTGAACTTAAACTTATTAGTAAACATGCTTCTATGGTTACCACTCAAGTAGAACAAGTACTTAAGACTCAGAATGATTTGCTCAATGAATTAAATAAAAAGAAAAATGATAATGCTGTTAGAGTTATGACTAGAGGGGGTAAAATGACTCAGGAACCTTTGTATCCTGAGGGCCATCCTAAGAGAATTGAGCAAGATTCTCAGAGAACTAATGTTGATGCACCTAGTTCTTCTAAGAAGAAGAAGAAGAAGAAGAAGAAAAATGATAGGACTTTACATGCTTCTAGTAAACCTGTTGTTGACACACCTGAGAATCCCAATGATATTTCTATTTCTGATGCTAAAACACAATCTGGTAATGAACATGAACCTAGTGATAATGTTAATAATGATGTTCATGTTGATGCTCAACCTAGCAATGATAATGATGCAGGGATTGAACCTGCTGTTGATCTTGATAACCCACAATCGATGAATCAACATTATGATAAGAGAGACTTCGTTGCTAGGAAGCACGGTAAAGAAAGAGAACCATGGGTTCAGAAACCCATGCCTTTTCCTCCTAAACCATCCAAGAAAAAGAATGATGAGGATTTTGAGCGCTTTGCTGAAATTATTAGACCTATCTTTTTGCGTATGCATTTGACTGATATGCTTAAAATGAATCCTTATGCTAAGTACATGAAAGATATTGTTACAAATAAAAGAAATATACGGGAAGCTAAAATTTCCATCATGCTTGCTAGTTACACTTTTAAGGGTGGAATACCAAAGAAACTAGGAGATCCAAGAGTACCAACTATACCATGCTCCATTAAAAGAAACTATGTTAAAACTGCTTTATGTGATCTTGGAGCCGGTGTTAGTGTTATGCCTCTCTCTTTATATCGTAGACTTGATTCGAATAAGTTGACTCCAACTGAAATATCTTTGCAAATGGTTGATAAATCAACTGCCATACCTGTCGCTATTTGTGAGGATGTGCCTGTTGTGGTTGCAAACGTTACTATTTTAATGGACTTTGTTATTCTTGATATTCCCGAGGACGATAGTATGTCGATTATCCTTGGTAGACCCTTTTTGAATACTGCAGGGGCTGTTATTGATTGCAACAAAGGCAATGTCACTTTTCATGTTAATGGTAATGAGCATAAGGTACACTTTCAGAGGAAACAACCTCAAGTCCACAGTATCAATTCTATTGGAAAATTTCAACAATTACTATTGGAGGTTTTGAATTTTATCTTCCTACTTTCAAGAAGAAATATGATATTCTTATTGTTGGGGATGAGCATATCCCTGTTGAGGTAACCTAGTGTTATTCAAAATTTCTCTGGTTTCATGCGATTCGGAATGAGTTTGTTAACAAGCCTTGATCAACCTTGTTAGTGGATTCCTTTTGATGAGCATGGGATGGATGAAGTTAGAAAGAACAACTTTCTATACCCTCTTTTTACTTTATGTTATTTAGTTTAAATAAAGGAAAATTAGTATTTTCTGTCTGTATTCTGAATTATCCTTGCAATAAAAAATACCCCGAAAATAAAAGTTCTCCAAATGCCCTGAAAATTTAATATGTTTTTTCCAGAATATGTCAGAATTATTGGCACTGAGAACACATTAGGGGGACCCACCGTGTGCCCACGAGGGTGGAGGGCGCGCCCACCCGTTGGGCGCGCCCCCTGCCTCATGGACCCCACGTGGGTCCCCTCCACTTATTCTTGCACCCACACACTTCGTCTTCCACAGAAAAAATCATCCACTATCTCAAACCCAAGTTCTAGCTCATCTTGTTGCCATTTTCGATCTCCTTGCTCAGAGCTCCATTCACAAAACTGCTTTGGGGGATTGTTCTTTGGTATGTGACTCCTCCAATGGTCCAATTAGTTTTTGTTCTAGTGCTTTATTTAATGAAAACATTTGCTGCTTAGGTGACCCTGTTCTTGACCTTGCATGTCAAATTTATGTGGTCAAAAGTAGTTTTAATGCATGATATAGCCTCTAGGCACTTATAGGAGTAGTTGCTATCAATCTTGTTGAGTTTGGTTCACTTTTATTTTTAGTTACTAAAAATTTCAGAAATTTTTCAGAGAAAGAAGTGTGTTTAGGAAAACGTACCAAGGTGGTTCCTCAAAGAAGCAAGGACCCAGGCCTGCGATACGTGAGCCGGACTATGAACTACCAAGAGAAGCTCAAGTGCGGCCTTGTGAATGGCCGCAGAAGACTTTATGGTCCAAGCAGGAATTAAGGAGGAATTTGACGCGTACGTGCGTAATGCTGAACTTGAGGGCTTCGTGTCAGATAAGTGCCCCCAGTACCACTACCTGACTGATTCCTTTGTGAGAAGGTTTAAATTTACATCATCACGTAATTCTCACATTGTCCTATTTGATCTTTATGATAAATCTTATACCATGGAATTAGAAGATTCTAATACTGCTTGTAAACTCCCGCGGTGGGGTAGTGTTAGTGAACCTCGCAAATCTGAATTTAAAGAATTTCTTGCTAGAATCACTTTGGTGGAATCTAGAGAAATAACACAAGCTACCATAGGGAGCATTCATTTTCCTGTCATACATTATTTTGCTCTCTGTATAGGTAGATGCATAAACGGTAAGGATGAGGCATGTCATATGCATGTTCCGGATCTTGGTGTTCTCAAGAGTGCCGTATTAGGAGATAAACAATACAACTTGGGGGCCATTGTCGCACGTAGGTTGCATAATAACAGTATTATTGGAGATTTGTTTGGTGGAATTTATGCAAGCCATTTAGCTAATTTTCTTGAGATACCCATACATGAAAATGATATGGAGTTGCCTCCTGCTTATCTAGATTTTAATGCTATGGTTCGCTATCAGTTTATTGAGAAGACTAAACAACCTCTCCAATACCGACTAATCTTTGACAGGCGTCGCACTGTCCATGTTGCTCTCCCTGCTCCTGCTTTCTTTGACTTTCAGACAATGGGAGATATGTTATAACCAGGGAGGAGGCGAAAGAGTACGAGAGGAGGACGGAGGCAACTCGCCTCCAAGCTGCAGCTCGTCAGGCAGTAGTTGTTGCATCTCAATACGACCCCAGCTACAACTTTGGATTTCCACTAGGCCAGCCGTGGCCATAGACCAACTTAGGCCAAAAGCCTAAGCTTGGGGTGTACGTATTTCTCACCAACATTACATTCATGTTCACACACTCATGCCAGTTGTCGGTGCTCATACTTTTTCATTGTACTATCCATGCTAGTTTAATTTCTTTTTAAGCTTTCTTCTTATCTGTTTGAAAAACCTTAAGAAAAACAAAAAAAATTAGTTGTAGCTTTTAGCTAGTTTACTTTCCATGCCTGTAGTAGGATTAACTAAAATAAAAACCCAAAAGATTTATCATTCTTCTTTTGCTTGTTGGGAGCTTTCCCGTGTAAATAGTTTTATTTCTTTTCTTTGGGGGTCGAGAGGAGAAGACATTGATGAAAATGTTGAGTGTCTCTCATATGCATGATTGTTGATCTAACAAAGAGCCCATGTTACCTTGTCTTCTCCCTTGAATTGAATGCTTGTAGATTCCAACTTAGTCCAATGCACGTGCACTATTATTATTATCCACACAATTCAGTTGTGCAAGTGAAAGGCAATAATGACGATATATGATGGACTGATTGAGATGAGAGAAGCTGGTATGAACTCGACCTCTCTTGTTTTTGTAAATATGATTAGTTCATCGTTCCTGATTCAGCCTATTATGAATGAAACATCTTTGCAATGACAATTAGAGATTATAGTTGCTCATGGCATGCTTAATTTGCTAGGAGTTTATAATTTTTTACCTTGCGTGCCAACATGCTATTAAAATGGTTGTGATGTGGTATGATAGCGTGGTATCCTCCTTTGAACGATTCGAGTGGCTTGACTTGGCACATGTTCACGCATGTAGTTGAAACAAAACCAACATAGCCTCCATGAAATTTATGTTCATGGTGAATTATACCCTACTCATGCTTGTATTTAGTGTTGATTAATTTTAATGCATGTTCATGACTGTTGTCGCTCTCTAGTTGGTCACTTCCCAGTCTCTTTCTAGCCTTCACTTGTACTAAGCGGGAATACTGCTTATGCATCCAATTCCATAAACCTCAAAAGTTATTCCATATGAGTCCACCATACCTTCATATATGCAGTATCTACCTGCCATTCCAAGTAAATTTGTATGTGCCAAACTCTAAACCTTCAAATGAAATTCTATTTTGTTTGCTCGAATAGCTCATGCATCAACTAGGGCTGTCTGTATCTTCCATGCTAGGCGGATTATTCTCTAGAGGAGTGGACTCTGCTCCCCACTCACGAGAAAATGGATGGTCGCCGGGATGCCCAGCCCCATGCTCAATCCAAATCAAAATAATTGCAAACAAAACTCCCCCAGGATTGTTGTTAGTTGGAGGCACCCGTTGTTTCATGCAAGCCATGGATTGATGCTTGTTGGTGGTGGGGAGTATAAACTTTACCATACTGCTTGGGAACCGCCAAAATATTATTCATCTCTTTTTCAAAAATCGAGCTCTGGCACCTCTACAAATCCCTGCTTCCCTCTGAGAAGGGCCTATCTATTTACTTTGATGTTGAGTCATCATCCTCTAATTAAAAAGCACCAGTTGGAGAGCACCGCTGTCATTTGCATGTATTATTATTAGTTTACATTGAGTATGACTGTGACTAGATCTCTTTTACCATGAATTACAATTTCCAGTCAGCCCTTAATCTTCAAGGGTGCTCTGCATTTATGTTTTCCGGTCTCAGAAAGGGCTAGCAAGATACCATCTTGTTATATCATATTATGATTGTTTTGAGAAAGTGTTGTCATAAGAGATTTATTATTATTGCTCGCTAGTTGATTATGCCATTGATATGAGTAAACATGAGACCTAAATGTTATTGTGAATATGGTTAGTTCATAATCTTTGCTGAAAACTTGAATGTTGGGTTTACATATTTACAACAATAAGAGCAAATAGAGTTTGTAAAAGTTTTTCTTTATCACTTTCAGTTTATCAACTGAATTGCTTGAGGACAAGCAAAGGTTTAAGCTTGGGGGAGTTGATACGTCTCCAACATATCTACTTTTCCAAACACTTTTGCCCTTGTTTTGGACTCTAATTTGCATGATTTGAATGGAACTAACCCGGACTGACGCTGTTTTCAGCAGAATCGCCATGGTGTTATTTTTGTGCAGAAATAAAAGTTCTCGGAATGACCTGAAAATCAACGAGAATATTTTTGGAATATATAAAAAATACTGGTGAAAGAATCAAGGCCAGGGGGCCCACACCCTGTCCACGTGGGTGGGGAGCACGCCTACCCCCCTGGGCGCGCCCCCTGCCTCATGGGCCCCCTGGTGCTCCATTGACCTCAACTCCAACTCTATATATTCAGGTTCGGGGAGAAAAAAATCAGGGAGAAGGATTCATCGTGTTTTACGATACGGAGCCGCCGCCAAGCCCTAATCTCTCTCGGGAGGGCTATTCTGGAGTCCGTTCGTGGCTCCGGAGAGGGGAATCCATCGCCATCATCATCATCAACCTTCCTCCATCACCAATTTCATGAAGCTCACCGCCGTGCGTGAGTAATTCCATTGTAGGATTGCTGGACGGTGATGGGTTGGATGAGATTTATCATGTAATCAAGTTAGTTTTGTTAGGGTTTGATCCCTAGTATCCATTATGTTCTGAGATTGATGTTGCTATGACTTTGCTATGCTTAATGCTTGTCACTAGGGCCCGAGTGCCATGATTTCAGATCTGAACCTATTATGTTTTCATGAATATATGTGAGTTATTGATCCTATCTTGCAAGTCTATAGTCACCTATTATGTGTTATGATCCGTTAACCCCGAAGTGACAATAATCGGGATACTTACCGGTGATGATCGTAGTTTGAGGAGTTCATGTATTCACTAAGTGTTAATTGTTTGGTCCGGTACTCTATTAAAAGGAGGCCTTACTATCCCTTAGTTTCCAATAGGACCCCGCTGCCACGGGAGGGTAGGACAAAAGATGTCATGCAAGTTCTTTTCCATAAGCAAGTATGACTATATTCGGAATATATGCCTACATTACATTGATGAACTGGAGCTAGTTCTTTGTCACCCTATGTTATAACTATTGCATGATGAATCGCGTCCGACATAATTATCCATCACTGATCCATTGCCTACGAGCTTTTCACATATTGATCTTCGCTTATTTACTTTTCCGCTGCTACTGTTACAATCACTATAAAACCAAAACTATTACTTTTGCTACGGTTACCGCTAATATCATATTACTTTGCTACTAAATACTTTGCTGCAGATATTAAGTTTCCAGGTGTGGTTGAATTGACAACTCAGCTGCTAATACTTGAGAATATTCTTTGGCTCCCCTTGTGTCGAATCAATAAATTTGGGTTGAATACTCTACCCTCGAAAACTGTTGCGATCCCAAATACTTGTGGGTTATCATATGCATCCGCTGAGCTAAGGGCATTGAATGCCTCTTCGGTGAAACTTGGGTCGTGCATGGCCTCTTTCTGCCGCCGATGATTCATCGCGCTCTCCACTTCGGAATTGGTGACTGCTACCTCTTGAGCACTTGCGTTGGTTTTCCCTTGAAGAGGAAAGGGTGATGCAGCAAAGTAGCATAAGTATTTCCCTCAGTTTTTGAGAACCAAGGTATCAATCCAAGTAGGAGGCTACACGCGAGTCCCTCGTACCTACACAAAACAAATAACTCCTCGCAACCAACGCGATCAGGGGTTGTCAATCCCTTCATGGTCACTTACGAGAGTGAGATCTGATAGATATGATAAGAAAATATTTTTGGTATTTTTGTGATAAAGATGCAAAGTTAAATAAAAGCAAAGGAAAAAGCAAAGGAAATAACTAAGTATTGGAAGATTAATATGATGAAGATAGACCCGGGGGCCATAGGTTTCACTAGTGGCTTCTCTCAGGAGCATAAGTATTTTATGGTGGGTGAAAGAATTACTGTTGAGCAATTGATAGAATTGAGCATAGTTATGAGAATATCTAGGTATGATCATGTATATAAGCATCATGTCCGAGACAAGTAGACTGACTCCTGCCTGCATCTACTACTATTACTCCACACATCGACCGCTATCCAGCATGCATCTAGAGTATTAAGTTCATGAAAACAGAGTAACGCCTTAAGCAAGATGACATGATGTAGAGGGATAAATTCATGCAATATGATAAAAAAAACCATCTTGTTATCCTCGATGGCAACAATACAATACGTGTCTTGCTGCCCCTACTGTCATTGGGAAAGGACACCGCAAGATTGAACCCAAAGCTAAGAACTTCTCCCATTGCAAGAAAGATCAATCTAGTAGGCCAAACCAAACTGATAATTTGAAGAGACTTGCAAAGATAACCAATCATACATAAAAGAATTCAGAGAAGATTCAAATATTGTTCATAGATAATCTTGATCATAAACCCACAATTCATCGGTCCCAGCAAACACACTGCAAAAAGAAGATTACATCGAATAGATCTCCACAAGAGAGGGGGAGAACATTGTATTGAGATCCAAAAAGAGAGAAGAAGCCATCTAGCTAATAACTATGGACCCGAAGGTCTGAGGTAAACTACTCACACTTCATGGGAGAGGCTATGGTGTTGATGTAGAAGCCCTCCGTGATGGATGCCCCCTCCAGTGGAGCTCCGGAACAGGCCCCAAGATGGGATCTCGTGGATATAGAAAGTTATGGCGGTGGAATTAGGGTTTTGGCTCCGTATCTGATCGTTTGGGGGTACGTAGATATATATAGGAGGAAGGAGTATGTCGGTGGAGCAATAGGGGGCCCACAAGGGTGGAGGGCGCGCTTGGGGGGGTAGGCACGCCCCCCTACCTCGTGGCCTCCTCCTTTATTTCATGACGTAGGGTCCAAGTCACCTGGATCATGTTCGGTGAGAAAATCACATTCCCAAAGGTTTCATTCCGTTTGGACTTCGTTTGATATTCCTTTTCGTCGAAACCCTCAAATAGGAAAAAAACAGCAATTCTGGGCTGGGCCTCCATTTAATAGGTTAGTCCCAAAAATAATATAGAAGTGGATAATAAAGCCCAATAATGTCCAAAATAGTAGATAATATGGCATGGAGCAATCAAAAATTATAGATACGTTGGAGACGTATCAGTGACGGATACATTATCCGAATCCTCTTGGAGATGAAAATCCGGCATTTTACCCATATCAACTCTAGTCCTTATGGCAGGGTCCGGGGCCGGATTGGTCAATGCACGGCCAGTGCGGTCCCCGAATATAGTCCGGCGTATGCTCTTCCTACAAAATGGCCCAACGAAAAACGTCACAATTCGGTTTGTCCACCGGGTGCGTGTTAAAAACTATACCTCTTTGGTGAAGGAGGGGCCTCGGTAGTATCACCGTTTGCCCTTCTTTTCAAAGACTCGCCTTGCGCATGTGTCGCCTTCTTAGACGACAACTTTGATACAGCTCGGCGAGACGAGCGCCACCCCTTCAGAGCATGAGACAGTGTGTTGGGTGATGCACAATGGGAAAACTCTTTTGGAGGACATGTCTCCTGGATACTTACATGAGAGGAGGGGAGAAGGCCGGGGTAGTCGGCTATAATAGCCACTTCCGTGCCATCATAGCTTGTCTGATAAAAGACTCCCTCCTTAAGCTCTATGAATATATCCGGATCCTCTTCATATCCGGGATCCAAGTCTTGAACATGGTCCTCTGGCTGCGAAGCGGGGCTGTAGATCCCCTCGAGAACATTTCTCCATTCCTATTAAAAGTAGACGGATTAAGTTCGATTAGCATAAACTCTGGAAAAAGGTTGAGTAAGGCCAATAATCGAAAAACTCACCCAGGGGATGGGGTTGTACATGGAAAAGCTTCCCTACATGTTAAACGAGCGAATTCTTCCTTCTCCCCTTTGTACAGGTCAGCTAAGATGGTGGCCAGGGCGGCAAAATTGTCTGGACCTTTGCGCAGACAACGGGACGCATCGTCCTCCCATAATAATTCCACATGGGAAAACCTCTAAACTGGAGCGACTGAACGCATCGGGTTATTGAAATTGCGATTACCTTAATCATAGAAAGCCCGGAGTTGGCAAGTACTCTGATCTTGCTTGCTAGTCTCGAAACCTCCGCACTATCTTCTTCTTCGAGGCTTCGGGGACGCCAGCTAGCGCGCTTCTTTAAAGGAGCACTAGAGAATTCAGGAAGACCATGCCGGATTGGGTCTGGAAGAATGACATCTTCAATATAAAACCACTCCGAGGGCCACTCTTCGGAGTGCCGGACGGGTATCCAGTCCCGGCTATGTGACATACTTCGGCGCCGCCCACCTCGAATATAGGTCCCTTTTGGGTGCGGGGGACACTACTAGGAAAATGCTTATAGATAGAAGTTTAGCAGTAGCGCCTGTTTAGGCACCCACGCTACTGGTATTTACCAATAGCGCCTGGTACAAAACACGCTACTACTACTAAATAACAGTAGCGTTTGTTAGCTTGGGCCACGCTGCTATTACATGGGCCGCAGAGCAAAAATGGTAGCCCACTTACCTGTAGCGTTTGTTTTGAACAGGCGCTACAGCTGGTGGGCTTAGTAGTAGCGTCGGCCTCTACCCAGCACTACTACTAGAGGAAAAGAAAACTGGCCCGAGCGCCCCCGCACCCCCTCACTCTCACATTATCGATCCCCTCCGCCCGACGATGCCGCCACGGTTAAGGTTCCTCCCCGGCCGCCTCACCCCCGTCGATGGTGCCGTGCACCGCCGCCAGGCGCGGTCGCCTCTGTCCTCCTCCGATGCTCCAGCCCCGTAAGTCCCCCTCGATCTCCTCCCCCCTGCGCGCGCCACCACTAGCTAGGCTTCGATCGATTCGCCGCGGCGGCTCACTAACGGTCATAGGAAGTCATCCACCATGTCCTGCCACTCCTTGGTCGTGGCGCCCTTCCGGCATGGCCACGAGCCGCTCGATCTTGGTCATCTGGCCGATCTTCTCCGCGAGCGTCATCCTCCCAAGAAGAGCGTGTAGAGTGTGTAGACACAATCCTCCACAGGCTTCGTGGCGTCCTTGTAGACCATGTAGTCGATGTTGGTGCCGCCGAGCACGGCCCAGAAGAGCAGCAGGGCCGCCTGGCGAGAGCAGCCCGGGGCGCCGACCCTCAGTGATGTGAGGAGTCATCGCATCATTGCGTGTGGATTGTTTTTGGCAACCACCGGCAGGAGGGATGGTTTGTTTAGTGCCAGTTGCCATCGTGGTAGCAGGATGTTAGTTTAAGCATTGTTTTCCACTGCTTAATTTGGCAGAGCAGAGCAGCATGTTTTGCTTGCACAGAAGAGACAGAAAAATAGGGAGAGTGGAGAGAGGGGTTAGGTGAGAGTAGAGAGAGGGGTTAGGTGAGGAACTAATCCAGATGCACAAGTTTGATCAGCCAAACTTGATCGAAACCAGGAGACAGAAAAGGAAGCAGGTAGAGGCGGGAGGGGGGATTGAGGGCACAGAAGGGAGGGAGTGAACTGACCTGAGCGAGGGGGGATTAAGGGCAGCGGAAGGGCGGAGGCTTGGTTTCTTCTTCCTTGGCTATTGTCCCTGGAGCAGTGGTGGCAGCAGTGGTGCCTAGTCTTCTAGGGTTTAGAGAGGGGTTCTCTCTCTCGTCCTGCCTTGGCTTTTGTTTAGTGGCGGCGGTGGCAGTGCCTAGTGTTCTAGGGTTTAGAGCGGGGTTCTCTCTCTCGATTGAACTACTTTTGCTTGTCTCCTTGTGCAATAATGGTAATATGCCATTTATCTTATTATTAGTCTCTGTTTGGATTACATGATCTCTATTAGGTTATTATCTGAACTGAACTACAATTTAGTTGTTATTTTGCTTGGCATGTGAACCTGATGTGTATTCTCTATGATGTGTATATTATTCAAAACCTGATGTGTATTGAAAACTTTATGTTTAATTTTTGGATCGTTAATCCTTTAATCATATTGCTTTAGGGAAATGACGCCACCACCACTACCACCATGTCGACGGTGCAAGTCAAGGTGCGCTAGCAGCCTTGCAACTGGCACGCTGTTTGGCATCTACTTTGAGTCTAGTTTTCTTCATGCGGCAACAATAAATTATATCAAACTAGTAACCACTATTTTGTTTTTAGTGTTATTGGCATTAATGCATCATGTATATATCATTTTACTTTTTGTACACAGATCGCCCCATGCAATGTGAGGCCGGAATTCAACAAGGTGACCGGAGACTCTGTGACCTTTGAGGCTCCTGGGGGGCCCTACACTATGGAGGTCGAGAAAGGACAAAATATGATGCAGGTGGGAGGAGATGGATGGGTCTGTTTCATCACCCACATGTGTATCACTGGTGGTGAGTTGATCAGCTTCTCCTTCATAGCAGAAAGACCCAAGCTGGCCGTCATTTATGTCAACAAAGCAAAAGATGGTGAAGATGATGAGGATGATGAGGATGAGGAGGAGGAGGATGATGACCCACTTGATGAACCCATCGTAGCTCAAATAATGAGGTTGAGCGAGGAGGAGGAGGTGTGCAACCTATGGGACATCATTCCGCCACGTGCTAACTTCATCGGGGTGCCCTTCGTGACCCGCCTGACAAGTACCATGGTTGATCGACATATCATGGTATGTTGTATTTACTGTAGTAATTTGATTATATGCTTTATTGTTATACTTAGTGTAGAGTCTGATGATATATATGCTTAGTGAATCTTATATGCTTTATTGTTATACTTGGTGTAGAGTCTGATGATATATATGCTTAGTGAATCCGATGATATATATGCTTTATTGTTATACTTAGTGTAGAATCCAATGATATATATGCTTAGTGAATCCGATGATCTATATGCTTAGTGAATCCGATGATATATATGCTTAGTAAACCTTATATGCTTAGTCAATCCGATGATCTATATGCTTAGTCAATCCGATGATATATATGCTTCGTGTAGAATCCGTATATACTTATTAGTAGAATTCATGCTTAGTAGAAATGTAGTACTGTCTTTTGATAGTGTAGAATGTGTGAGGCTACTTACTAATTGATATGTTTTTCTTATTCAGAAATTGCCAAAGAGCCTATCTGAGAGTTGTGGTATCAAGCCTGATGAAGAAGGCTCTGCTGGAATATGCACCGCGAGGGGCTCCATCACCACATGTGCGTACGGCATGGACATGGACGGTCGCACACACTTCAACTCGGTTGGCTGGAAGTGCTTCCTCGTTGGCAAGAATCTTCATGTTGGACAGGCAATCCTAATTACTGTCAGGAACACCCACCACCCAGGCTTGAGGATGATGATCGTCATCGATATCATCTAGAACTACATATGCATGCATGTGTCTGCTGAACTATATATATGCTAGTATGACTACCTAGTAGACTTATCAACTATGATCTATCCATGCATTGTTGACTACTATATATGAGTTTGTGAGCTTGTGTGGTTATATTAAATGTGGTATTGCCTTAATGTTTCTGAGATGGTTCTGTGAACTTAGTTTATTTGAACTGGACTTGTCTTGATTTCCATGAATATTGCATCTGACTTCTTTTTATTATTTTTAATTTCTATTTACCTAGTTGTAGTGTCGGGAGAAAATAGGGCGCTACTACTACGTGATGATAGTAGTAGAGTTGGTAGAGAACGAGGCGCTACTACTAAGTAATTTAGTTGCAGCGCTTGTTTAGAAACGCGCTACTGTTAATTAATAGTTGTAGCGCCCTTGCAGTAGCGTGGGTGCCCGCGCTACTGGTATGTAAAAAACCAGCGCCACTAGTAAGGTTTTCTCTAGTAGTGGGACGAGGCAAAATAATTTCCGCCATAGCTCGAAATGAGCCTCGCAGCCTAGGAACATCTCGCAAAGAGCAACGAAGCCCGCAGTATGAAGGATGGATCCCGGCGTCAGATTGTGCAGTTGAAGGCCGTAATACTCCAGTAGACCTCTGAGGAAGGGATGAATAGGAAATCCTATGCCTCTCAAGAGGAAGGAAACGAAGCACACCCGCTCCTATTTAGAAGGATTGAGGAAATTCTCCGCCAGGGCTTCGTCGTCGATGGAAGCTAATCCAGTCTGAATGGAGATTAGATCCGCGGGAGGAAGGTATCCACTATTAGAAAAAGGGCTATAGATGGAATTGACACTAATGGAGCACCAGACATGTGGTGCGCCATTACTATATACTAATGGCGCACCATCTGTTGGTGCGCCATTAGTGTGGAAGACACTAATGGCGCACCAGGCACACGGTGCGCCACTAGTAACAAAATGTTTTTTTCATTTTTTCAAACATACTAATGGCGCATCCGGGCAGAGTGCGCCATTAGTAGTTAGAACTACTAATGGCGCAATAGCCATAGAGTGCGCCACTACTGTATTTTTTTTACTTTTTTGCAAAACTACTAATGGCGCACCGTTGTGCCACGGTGCGCCATTAGTATAAAAATTATTATTTTTTACTTTTTTGCAAAACTACTAATGGCGCATGTCTGTGTGGTGCTCCATTAGTATGTTGGGTTACTAATGGCGCATGTCTCTGTGGTGCGCCATTAGTAACCTGGGACCAGCTAGATATTTTTGGACAGCCACACCTACACACTCACTTTCCCCACTTCATTCCCCCCACCTCCTTCTCTAAGCTTGTCGGCTGCCTCCTCCTCCTCACCTCATTTGCACCATAGATTCATCAAAATTAAGTGTTGAAATTACCTTTTTTTGATAGGTAAGTAAGGGGAAAGCTATCTTCATGTTGTAGATCTACTCTTTTTCTCCCTAGCTCGCTCCAACAAAGTGCACATGCACTTTTTGTGGCCTAGCTAGATCTATGTATGTTTGTGGTGTTGCATATGTTTGTGGTGTTGCATATATGTTTGTGTTTGCAGGTACCAGTATTTGAAATGCGATAGTTGCCAATATTTTGCCGGAATGTTGATTCATTTCCGTTTCGGCGAGAATTTTGGCACTATGCATTCTTTTTGGTCCTATTTTTAGGGAAAGTCATGCCAAATTTTTTCTTGGTTCTAAAATATCGTTTTGCTCTACCCCGCAGGCGACCATGGTCCGCACGATGACCAAAGGCATCGTGAATAGGTTTTTGAGCTCCGCGAAGGCCGAGATGCTTCAAAAGAACGAGATGGAGATAAGATGTCCGTGTCGAAGATGCAAGCTGAAGAGCCTTATTGCGGACCCGGGTTCCGGGCAGGTGCGGGGCCACCTGCTCTTGCGTGGTTTCATGGATGGCTATCGGTGGCAAGGTGATGAAGATGACTATGAAGTCGTCCATGGGGGCCAGGCAAGAAATGAGGAAGGGCAGCAAGACAACCACCGCGGCTCGGGCGGGCGAGAAGACGAAGAATCTCCAGGACATGATCACGAGGTGATGCTGTACACAGTCATCATGTAGAAGATGCCAGACATGATGATGAGGAAGATGCCGGAGAAGACGAAGGGCATGATCATGAAGATCTAGATGGCGGAGGAGCAGATGATGATGGACCATCGATGGGCTGGGTGCAGGACCCTCACATTCAAGAGCTGCTTCTCAAGCAGACGGATAACGCAAGAGCTGCCGCCCGAGAGAAAGCCAAGCTGGATCAACTGGAGATAGACGCGGTTACTCCATTGTATGAAGGATGCAGACCCGAGGATACCCGCCTGAAAGTAATGCTCATGGCTTTGGAGATGAAGGTAAAACACAAAATTATCGACGCATGCTTTGACGAGAACATGTCATTCTGGCACGAACGTCTTCCCAAGGGGAACAAGTGCCCGACCAGTTTCGAGGAGGCGAAGAAAGTCATGTGTCCTCTGGATTTACCGCACGTGAAATACCATGTGTGCATGAACAATTGCATCATTTATCGGGGCGAGCACGCGGAGTCTACCATATGTCCGGTGTGCGGCATCACTCGATACAAGAAGAGGAAGAACGCTCCTCAAAAAGTGGTGTGGTACTTTCCGATCACTCCTCGTCTGCAGCGGTATTTCGCGGACCCTAAGGTAGCAAAGCTCCTGCGTTGGCACATGGATAGGGAGGAGAAGAAGCGAGAAGATGACGCAAATGATCCGGAGATAAATAAAAAAGACAAGATGCTGAGTCACCCTAAGGATGGGAGCCAGTGGCAAGCGTTGAACTTCGAACACCCAGAATTTGGGAAGGATCCAAGGAACATCGTGCTGGGCGCGAGCACCGATGGAGTCAATCCGTTTGGCAGCCAGAGAAGCACACATAGCACCTGGCCTGTGTTTGTGTGGATGTACAACCTTCCCCCCTGGTTGTGCATGAAGAGGAAGTACATTCACATGAGTATGATAATTGAAGGGCCGAAACAACCAGGGAACGACATCAATCTGTATCTGGGGCTGCTGAAAGAGGAGCTAGACACGTTGTGGAAAACGCCAGCCAACACGTGGGACGCCACAGAGAAAGAATATTTCCCTATGAGAGCCGCACTGCTCATGACGGTGCACGACTATCTTGGTTACGGATATCTCGCGGGGCAGGTGGTCCATGGATTTTCTGTATGCGTCAGGTGCATGGGTGATACAACGTATCGCCAACTAGATAGAGATCCTGGTCTTCGAAAACCGTGTTCATGGGACATCGAAGGTGGCTTCGCGACGATGACTCGTGGAGGAAACACAAGGATCTGTTCGATGGTGAAACCGAACACTGAAAACGCCCGCGTAGGAGGAGCGGCGAGGAAATAGACGGGCTGTTGAAAAATTGGAAAGATTGCCCACTGCCGGGAAAGAAGCAAAAGACGCCAGAGCCGGGAAAGAAGCGAAAGGCGCCAGAGCCGCTGCTGAAGGTATGGAAAACGAGGTCTGTTTTCTGGGACTTGTCGTACTGGAAGATCCACCGTGTGCCTCACAGCCTTGATGCCATGCATATCATGAAGAACGTGTGCGAGAGTCTGCTTGGTACCCTGCTCAACATGCCAGAGAGGACCAAAGATGGGCCGAAAGCAAGGGCAGACTTGAAATCAATGGGCATCAGGCAGGAGCTTCACGCTGATGATGATGATGATGATGATGATGATGATGATGAGGCAAAGCAGGACACAGAAAGTCGTCGCAAAGGCAAAAAGGCCAAGAAGACCGGAAATGACTACCCTCCCACGTGCTTCACTCTAAGTCAGGAGGACCGTCGTTGTATTCCTCTTCGACTACGAGGACACAGACGAGCTCAGACGCCCTCGAGCCATCCCTTCGACGCCCGCTGATTTCCTCTGCCTCGGCCACCATCGCCATCGCTCGACGCCGAATTCGCGCCGCCTCGACTAGCTCTGGCTACCCCGAGTCGCCCTCGACCTCCCAAGTGAGCACCCGAGCCGCTTCCCCCTCTTCCCCCTCTTGATTTCCTTCTGAGATGTGTTTTTAGGGTTAGGGGTTGGAGAATTTTGGACAAGAAAAGGGGTTGGAGAATTAAGTAGCTAGGGTTGGGGAATTAAGTAGCTAAGGAGATTATGTTTAGAGCAGCAATGATGGGTGTTGATATACCTCTGGATAATTTTGATTTTATTCATGTTCTCAAGAAATTGGAATTATCCAGGGAACAAATTAGTAAGAAAACTGAACACTGTTTAGATATTCATGACTCGAATGGAAATGTCGCCTCCCTGTGTCTAAGTTGGCATGATACTGTAGTGGAAGAGGAGGAGAAATTTACTGTAGTTTCAAGAATAAAGAAAAAGTCTCCTACTAAGAGAAATGTCACTATTTCTTCTCTTACCTCCTCTTCTATACCTTGTACTAGAGGTCAGCAAAAGAATATCAGTTCTACTTTGCCCCCTAGTACATCTGGATACTATTTCTGTTAGGAGATGGTGTTATATTAAGATGCATATATTGTTATGTTATGCAAATTGTATCATCTTGCCACTTAAGTCAGCCTTCCCTTTAAGCAGAAAATTCAGATAGGAGCTACTGTTAGGAGCTACTGTCAAAAACTTGAGCTACTGTCAAAAAATTCAGTTAGGTACAGTTAGGATCTACTGTCAAAAACTTGAGCTGCTGTCAAAAAATCAGTTAGGTACAGTTAGCATCATGTAAGAAAATGGCCATAATGTGCCCTGATAATGATGTATTTTGTCATAAAAATATATAGTGGACTGCCATGATAATGACATGCTGCTAGTAGTTACTTCCACCATGAGTTTCATTAACAGCAAGTCAGTTTTGTTTATAGTTGAAAGTAAGTGTGTGGTTTGAAATTTTGATCTGATTATGGCATCTAGAAATATGTCAGTTTTGTTTTGTAACTAGAAGACCAAAGTGTATTCTGTCCAAACTGTAGTTTTCAGTATTCTGTCCAAACTGAAAACTGTTAAAAAGACCATGTGTTTTTTGGTCAAAATCTGCATGTAGAACTGAAATAATCAGTCATAAAGAATATCCTCAAGACCATGTGTTTCTTGGATTTCTTGATTGTATTTTGTGCTTGCAGGAGTGAATTTCTTGGAGTAATTTTGTGCTTGCAATGTTTGAGTTCTTAAGCCTTTTTACTGAAAATCAAACATAAATGTTTTCTTAACTCAGAAGCTTGTTACTGCACCTGTACTGCACATTACAAAGTCTCCTAGTACTTAACCCACCCAAGCTATGAGGCAAAAATTTCAGTTAACTGTTATGGACAATTGTCAATTTTCTGTAATGATGATGGAACATTATAAAGCATTGTACTCCAGTGTATATGAAGGATACAAAAAAATTAGCAACTTCTCTGATTTTATAAAGTTGTTCTTATATGGGTGAAACTTCACTTGTTTTTAGGCTAGTGCAGGGTGTTGCTTTATTCTGTCATCATTTGTAACTATGTCACAAATAAATTGTTCCTTCTTCTATATTTGAAGTAACGACTGTTCATAAGCGGAGGCATGGATTAAGCTGTTTCTTTGTTGTACCATTATATCTAGATGATTTTTTGTTTGGTGACCTATTATATCTGGAATGGAAGCTCACATAAGTTGAGCTAATTTTTTTCCATATGAAAGCAGAGGACCATATGGTCTGTGGCTGGGTTTTGTCTCTGACCATTGTGTCGTGATGAATTTGCAGGTACCCCGAGAGGCCCTTGAGTTTGCCGGAATGTCGATTAACTTCCGTTCTGGCAAATTCGGGTACTCCATGTGTCCTATTTTCAGCAAAGGTCATGCTGAAATTTTCCGTGAATTTAAGCATGACTTTGCTAAAAATAGGACATATGGGGTACTTGCGACTAATGCATGGGTCGGGGTATCTTAGTACTTAGTTAAGTAGGATCAACTGCCCCGCCATTCTTGCTGCATTAAACCATAGGTGGCAATAGAGCCAAGTGATTAGGCCCAACTTAGAATTCTCCTTAGCATCAATAAACCCTAGATGATAAACCCAACATAGGTGGCAATAGAGCCAAGTGATTAGTGCCAAGTGATTAGGCCCAACCTAGGGTGCCTCGGCATCGATAAACCCTAAATGATGAAAACTTAACTTGGCTTCTATAGGGTGCCTCGGTGTCGATGAGAACCTAAATGATGTAAACTTAGGCTTTTAGGGTGCCTCGGCGTCGACAAACCCTAAATGATAAAAGCTTAGCTTTTAGGATGCCTCGGTGTCGACAAACCCTAAATGATGAGACCATGATCTTGTTCCTTGACAATAAACAAATTTTTTACCAAATTATTTTCCTATTTAGAGCGAAACATGGCCCACAACAATGAGGCCGGCGGTTCGGGCGGCAAGCAATTCTGGGAGCTGTCCCAGGAGTTGGAGGAAGAACCTCACCGCTATGAGGACGCCGCGGAAGACACCGATCCTGACTACACAACCCCTAGTGGCGTCGGGGATGACACCACTGATGATGGCGCCGCGGATGCCACCACTGATGATGGCGGCGCACGCACAGATGGCAGCCAACCGACGAGGCAACGGAAGGACCGGCGCCCGAACGTGCTCGGCACCGTCAGGGAGGAATTTACTGAAGTGAACTCCGACGGGAATCCGACAGCGCCCAAACACGTAGTCAAGGGGTACTCGATTCAGCTCGGGTGCATTCTCCAGAGCACCGCCTCGATCAACACTGAGCACCTAAGGCATAAGGACCGAGGGAATTTGCGCAGCCTCCTCTTCACGAAGCTGCACGAACGATACAAGTTCCCCGTTGAGTTCGCAAACACACGCCTCTCAGGTAGTAAAGTGAACGGTGCTGCCCTCACGACGATGAGCACGGCCCTGTCTACTTGGAAAAGCACGGTGAAGGCAATGATTGACAAAGGTGATAGTTATGAGAAGATCAAGGCGAAATATCCTTTGATTAGTGAAGATGACTACAAGGAGTTCAAGATCAAGTGCAATAGCCCCGCAACCTCCGAATCAAGTCAGTGGGGGAAAGAAATGCGGCAGTTGAACATAGGGGTCCACCAACTCGGTCCCGGCGGTTATAGAGTGGCGGAGCCTGTATGGGACGAGGAGGACGCGGAGCGTGCCGAGCAAGGTCTACCGCCCCGCTTCGAGAAATACAGTGACAAGCAGACCAGGAACTTTCTCAGGGCCCGGTACAAGGAGGACCCGGTAACAAAGGAGCTTACCACGGATCCGAAGACCAAGGAGCTTGAGCTTGTTCTGGTAAGGAATACACCCCCGCGTAATTAGCTCCATATGGTTGCATTCTAATTAATCCCCAATATTTCTAAATGGTTCACGTTCCTTCCGCAGGACAAAGAAAGCAGTAGCACGGGGTCATCTCAGAGCTCCCCTTTCGACACCCCTTTGAATAGGGCGTTGAACGTAATGAAAAATAGGTATAAGCTCAATAAGCCGACGTCAGCTGGTCGTGTGGCTGGCAAAGGCTTGTCCACAAAATGGTCGTCATACTATGCCGCTGGTGGGTGAAAGGAGAAAAAGACCAGCTCGGAAAGCCAGTCGCGCGAGGTTGAAGCACTCAAGGCGCAAGTGGCCTGGATTCCGGAGATGGTCCAAGAGCAAGTGAAACAACAACTGGGATCGACGCTCACCGGCATTATGCCTACCTTGATTCATGGGATAACGACGTGGATTGCGGGTGGCCAATAGGGGCCGCCCCCGATTCCTAGCTTCACGGCCAGCAACTCGGACAACGCGCAGGCGGCGCCATTGGTGTCTCCGGCGGCGGCGGTATTGGTGTCTACGGCGGCGGCGCCATTGGTGTCTCTGGCGGCAGCGGTATTGGTGTCTCAGACGCCGGCATTGGAGCTTAATGCACCCGGGTGTACGCCGACCGGCACCTCGCCAGCAAGCAGCCCCTCCATCAGTTGCACGCCTGCCGTTGGTGGTGCCTCGACATTAGCCGAGCTCGACGGCATCACGGTAACTAAGCTTCTCGGCCGAGGACTTCATCTCCTTGCCTTTGACTGGGCATCCCTGACGCCCTACATGTTTTCGCAGGGCGCCGCTGACGTTCCTTGCACTCTCCTTCACTTCGTGGGCGGCGAGTTGGTCGATGTCGCCAAGGGCAGAATCGTTCAACCGGGCAACCCCGTGTTCCACGGTAATCCGATGCCACCCATAATGTATAGGGTTGAAGTGGTTCGGGTGCTGCCAGGCTGCGACGAGCTGTTACCTCTGATTCGACCCGCTGGGGCCGACGAAGAAGATGAGATGACCCTCAGCGCCTGCGTAAGCTGGCCCCTGCTTTGGCCGAAGAGCCAGATTCCTTTGGGGGCGGGGGACACCACCCCACAGACAAGACCGCCAGTCGTGCCGGCGCCAAGCCATGGCAAGAACGCCGCAACGCTACCGTACATGCCGGACATCCCTATGGCACAGGATCCGGACATGCATATGGCACAGGATCCGGACGACGACGACAACGATGATGGTACATTTACCAACGTCGATAAGTACTTTGCCGAACATGGGTGCGGTGACGAGTTCTGCGGGCCTCGTTCTCAAGAACTCAAACAATACGACCGCGATCTAGCTTGTACGGCGGAGAAACCCAATTGCAACAGGCGTCGTCTGGCGTTCAGTTCTCAGGAGACGCCTCCAGCTGCCGCCTTCACCGAGCCTCAGATAGCAGAGGTGCCAAATATTATCATCCCCAACACGCTCAAGAAGGCGGTCTGTCAGCAGAACTCGGTCCCATTACAGCAGATCAAGAAGAAGGGCCAGAAACGGCAGACTAAAAAGGGCGCCGGTGCGAGCCAGCCGGCACCGAGTATGATCCGTGCTCAGGACGGGCCACCTTCACCTAAGGATATCTCGAGGAGGGTGCATGTGGCGGGTAGGGCGATGCTACCGACAAATATGCTCAATGCTGCAACCAGTGCTATGCGGAGTCTGCACGACAGTGTTCTTTCTTTGGAGAAGCGGCGTCTCAGAGAGAATGATGTGGCATACCCAGTTTTCGTGGCCAAGGTGCCAGAGGGCAAGGGCTTTGTGGATGGCGCCATCGGGGGTACGATCGTCCTGCGGTTTGATGACATCTTTGCTATGTTCAACCTTCATCCGCTGCACTACACCTTCGTTCCGCTGTTTTCGCTGAGTATGGAGATGCGGATCATTAGAGACAAGACCCCGGACATCGTGATCGTCGACCCCTTCTACATGCGTGCCAAGCTCTTGAGCAGTGCTGGGGACCTCCAAGTCACGAGTTCACACCTCGAAGACGTCATTCTGGCAAACCCAGATAAGGATAACTTCATTGTGGCTTACTTTCCCGAGTAAGTCATCCCTTAACCGCCCCGTAACATATGATTTCTTAGATTTCGATCGTTCTTTTTTTCTAACATTCTGTGTTCTGTGCAATGACACACATTGCAAACTCATCCTCTTAAGCCCGAAATATTCCGTGGCCACGTATTTCGACCCGAACCGTAACTCCAAGATAGACTACACAAATATCAAGAAAGTTCTTGATGGTGTTCTCCCCGGCTACGCCAAATCTGGAGGAACCTTCACTAGGGCAGTTCGTAAGTATGACAAACACGTGTTCCCCCACAATACGATGTTCTGCTGCGTCAAGCAGCCGCCTGGCGGTCAGAAGGATGCCTACTATGCCCTCCATCACATGCGGGCGATCGTAAGGGACCATCATCACCTTCTGCTACCAAATATTCTCAAAGATTGGGCCGCGAGCTTGTCG
Source organism: Triticum aestivum (assembly GCF_018294505.1). Classification (NCBI taxonomy): domain Eukaryota; kingdom Viridiplantae; phylum Streptophyta; class Magnoliopsida; order Poales; family Poaceae; genus Triticum; species Triticum aestivum. The sequence goes on along the minus strand of NC_057794.1, from coordinate 9,209,125 downwards.
GCAATCCAGGACGCGGACATCAGACAAGAATTCTTTCGCATCCAGTCGGAGTTTGCGGACATCATCCATCAAGATGTCCTTCATACCTCGGGGCAGTTCTTCCTCAGATATCAACCGTCCAACATTGAGATAGACAGAATGCTACAAATGCAGGCTGACAACGCCCGCGATTTCATGACCATCACAACAGACGGCGGCTTCATCCACGCTCCTGTCCATGAGTCGAGTCGAAAGTAGTGATGTGTAGTTCTGAAACATTGATTGGCTCATGTTGTAATTAAACTTTAATGAATTGTATGTCTCTTTGGTTTGGACAGTCGTTCAACTTAGATGTAATTGATGCTATTTATTAGTAGGACCATGAATCGTGCTATTAATGTCTTGCTTTTCTCTTCTGATCCTTTTGTTGCATACTTATATATTTCTTATGTATGTATTGTCTGTTGTTTGGCTTTTGCATAGAGATGCCATCGTATGTCGTGTACAAGGGTAAGGTTCCCGGAGTCTACGACGACTGGGAGAAATGTCGGAGACAGGTTCACCGTTTCAGTGGTAATAGTTACAAAGGGTACACCACTAGGGCGGAGGCGGAATCTAGATACGCCCGCTATCTAGCAGGAGAGAGGAGGGAGCGTTGGAGGAACCAGATGAAGACCAGTTTCATCGCGATGATGCTCATCGTGATGACCGCAGCTCTCTTCTATGTGATGGTAGTTTAGATGATCGATATCGACTTGTAATGTGAAGACAAACTCGATACTCGCGGTCTCAAGACTTGTAATGTTTATCTTTGTTCGGTCTTTTGAATTCGGAGACTAATATGATGAATTGTATTCGGAGACTAATCTTCTATTGTATTCGATGAATCTGCTGTTGTTGTGTGCTACTGTCTATATTCTGTCAAATAATATATTTTGTAACCTGTGCAAAAATCAGAAAAGTAAAAATAAAATAAAACCTAATATTCATACTAATGGTGCATCACTGCAGAGTGCGCCATTAGTATGCCAAAGTATACTAATGGCGCATCACCAAAGAGTGCGCCATTAGTATGCCAAGTATACTAATGGCGCATCCATCCGCAGTGCGCCATTAGTGTGCCAAAGCACATGGTTAAATAGGGCCCCTGGGAGGCATACTAATGGCGCATGGTGTTATATACTAATGGCGCATTGGGTGGTGCGCCACTAGTATACCAGATACTAATGGCGCACTAGTGGTGCGCCATTAGTAATAAATACTAGTGGCGTGATACTAATGGCGCACCAGTGATGCGCCATTAGTAGGCAAAACTGGTGCGCCATTAGTAGGCCTTTTCCTAGTAGTGATCCCTGCATCTAAAGTTTGCTCAGATGGGCGTGGGATACCGAACAACTTTCCTTGTCACCTTTTTGAGGGCCGTTGGGGCGCGAGGAAGAGCTAGGAGCACTAGCCATGTTTGGGCAATTTCCTATGGCGAGTTCTAAGGATTTCCGCGGGGTGGGGAGTGGTCTCTGAGATCTAATCTCTTTAAATAGGCGCCTTTCCCGCAAGGTCAAGGGGTTATTTGTAAAAGAAACACCTAGACTGTTCACATTCGTTTGACAAGTGGAAGTCGAGGTGACGGAAATGAAGAATCGATAGAAAATGGTATTTAATGTGTAGCCAAACTATCGTCAATCCAAAGTACAATGGAGAACCCGCCATGCAAAGCCGAAGACATAAAGCCGAATACTACATTGTCATTGAAGGAAAGTTCGGGGGCTACTGAGGGAGTCCTGGATTAAGGGGTCCTCGGGTGGTCGGACTATGTGACGTGGGCTGGACTAATGGGCTGTGAAGATACAAGATAGAAGGCCTTCCCCCTTGTCCGGATGGGACTTTCCTTGACGTGGATAGCAAGCTTGGCGGCTAGTCATATAGTTCCTTTCTCTGTAAACTGACCTTGTACAAGCCTGGGCCCCTCCGATGTCTATATAAACCGGAGGGTTTAGTCCGTAGAGATCATCACAATCATACAGGCTAGACATCTAGGGTTTAGCCATTACGATCTCGAGGTACATCAACTCTTGTAACCCTTAGACTCATAAAAGTCAATCAAGCAGGAAGTAGGGTATTACCTCCATCAAGAGGGTCCGGACCTGGCTAAACATCGTGTCCCCTGCCTCCTGTTACCTTCGATCCCCAGACGCACAGTTCAGGACACCCTACCCGAGATCGGCCGGTTTTGACACCGACACTTCCCATCTCCGTCCTAACCATCGTCGATCGGCAGCAACGTCGCGTCGCCGGCACCACCTTGTGGTTAGCCTCTTTTTCTTATCTTTTTATATAAAAAAACCATGTTTGTGTGATTTAGATATACAGTTAACGTATAATTATCTTACCCGTACGTTGTTTGTTATACATAGTGCCATGGTTTTGATAGTCGTTCCCGTCGGCCCTCGTCCAGGTTATGATTTGGATGTAGTATATTCTCTTTTATTACTATTTGTTGCATTTTTTGTTTATGACAAATTATGCCCATCAAGTTGACATAGATATTTTTATCTAGGAGGTATGTGAACCGAAAATTCCAACCGACCCTATTGTCGAGAGATTAAATTTAGTTGAAAGAGAAAATGAGTATTTGAAAGAAAAAATTGAAAAGAATTGAGGGGAAGAAGATGGAATTGTAGTTGCATGTTGCCGATGTCGTCGATGATCACAAGATCAAGATGGAGAAAATGCGCTTGAAGATTAGAAAATATGCCATTGATAGTGAGTCTTGGTATCATTATGCTGTAGAATCAATTGTTACCTTAGTTGCGATCTTGATCACATTTGTTGTTGCATTTAAATGCGTTACCTAGAGAGTTGTTTGTATGTTTGTTTTATGAGAAAAGTGTTGTATGAACTTTATGTATGAACTTGTATTAATTTCGTCTTTTCGGTGTTGTGTAATGAAGATGAGCCGGCAATGGATGTATGATGATCGATGCTCTCCCCAGTTCATTGATGGCATGCATACTTTTCTGCTTACAGCTGAGGCAAACAAGCGGACGATTGGTTTTATGCCTTGTCCATGTGCTGGCTGTAAGAATGGTCAGAATTACTCTAAGTTAAAAACCATTCATGTCCACCTGTTTGAGTCCGATTTCATGCCCACTATAATGTTTGGACCAAGCACGGAGAAAGAGGGGTTATGATGGAAGAAAATGAAGAAGAAGAGGATGACGACAGCTATCTTGGCCATGGGTTCCGTGAATACGATGGTACAACAATGGGGGCAGAAGCTGAGCCAGCAACACATGAAGAAGCAGAGTTGGCAATGCGGGAAGAAGCTGAAGAAGGGGCATCAGATGAGCCTGCTGATGATCTAGGTCAGGCCATTGCCGATGCAAAGAGAAACTGCGGAAGTGAAAAGGAGAAGAAGTTGCAGCGCATGTTAGAGGATCACAAGAAATTGTTGTACCCGAATTGCGAAGCTGACAAGAAAAAGCTGGGCACCACACTGGAATTGCTGCAATGGAAGGCAGAGAATGGTGTATCTGACAAGGGATTTGGAAAATTGCTGGTAATGTTAAAGAAGATGCTTCCAAAGGACAACGAATTGCCCGAGAGTATGTACGAAACAAAGAAGGATGTCTGCCCTCTAGGGTTAGAGGTGCAGAAGATACATGCATGACCTAATGACTGCATCCTCTATCGTGGTGAGTATGAGGATTTGAACGCGTGCCCTGTATGCGGTGCATTGCGCTATAAGATCATCCGCGATGACTACTCAATCCTGAAGGGGATAGTCAATAGGTAATTTCAATCATTATTGAACTATATATCAGCCTATTTAGTTCGTCATTTCCTGATATCAACTAATTAATAATTCCTTTATTCATTTTCTTTGCCGGCGGGCAGGGTTTGGCATAAGTTCATCAAAACGGTTACAGGCAAATGGAAACAAAATCTATGTTGGCTTCGACCCAGGGTAAGTAAGTAAGTAGTAATAGCTAGCTACCATTTTTTTAATTCTAGTTTCAATACCATTAATTATCATGCTTGATTAATTATTATCTGATTGAATTCTATTCTCATAAAGGCCGTGAAGCAGGCGCCGGGGACTGATTTATGTGCATACTATGTTGGGGAACATAGTAATTTCAAAAAATTTCCTACGCACACGCAAGATCATGGTGATGCATAGCAACGAGAGGCGGAGACTGTGATCTACGTACCCTTGAAGATCGACAACGGAAGCGTTAACTTTGGTTGATGTAGTCATACGTCTCCACAGCCCGACCGATCAAGCACCGAAACTACGGCACCTCCGAGTTCTAGCACATGTTCAGCTCGATGACGATCCTCGGACTCCGATCCAGCAAAGTGTCGGGGAAGAGTTCCGTCAGCACGATGGCGTGGTGACGATCTTGATGTTCTACTGTCGCAGGGCTTCGCCTAAGCACCGCTACAATATTATCGAGGACTATGGTGGAAGGGGGCACTGCACACGGCTAAGAATATGATCACGTGGATCAACTTGTGTGTCTAGGGGTGCCCCCTGCCCCCGTATATAAAGGATCAAGGGGAGGAGGCCGGCTGGCCCCTATGGCGCGCCAAGGAGGAGTCCTCCTCCTAGTAGGAGTAGGACTCCTACTAGGAGGGGGAAGGAAGTGGGAAGGGAGAAGGAAAGGGGGGCGTCGCCCCCCTCTCCTAGTCCAATTCGGACCAGGGGGGAGGAGGCGTGCGGACCACCTTTGGCTGCCCCTCTCTCTCTCCACTAAGGCCCATATGGCCCATTACTTCTCCCGGGGGTTTCGGTAACCCTCCGGCTCTCCGGTTTTCTCCGAAATCACCCGGAACACTTCCGGTGTCCGAATATAGCTGTCCAATATATCAATCTTTATGTCTCGACCATTTCGAGACTCCTCATCATGTCCGTGATCACATCCGGGACTCCGAACTAACTTCGGTACATCAAAACTCATAAACTCATAATATAACTATCATCGAAACCTTAAGCGTGCGGACCCTATGGGTTCGAGAACAATGTAGACATGACCGAGACACGTCTCCGGTCAATAACCAATAGCGGAACCTGGATGCTCATATTGGCTCCTACATATTCTACGAAGATCTTTATCAGTCAGACCGCATAACAACATACGTTGTTCCCTTTGTCATCGGTATGTTACTTGCCTGAGATTCGATCGTCGGTATCTCAATACCTAGTTCAATCTCGTTACCGGCAAGTCTCTTTACTCGTTCCGTAATACAGCATCTCACAACTAACTCATTAGTTGCAATGCTTGCAAGGCTTATGTGATGTGCATTACCGAGAGGGCCCAGAGATACCTCTTCGACAATCGGAGTGACAAATCCTAATCTCGAAATACGCCAACCGAACATGTACCTTTGGAGACACCTGTAGAGCTCCTTTATAATCACCCAGTTACGTTGTGACGTTTGGTAGCACACAAAGTGTTCCTCTGGCAAACGGGATTTGCATAATCTCATAGTCATAGGAACATGTATAAGTCATGAAGAAAGCAATAGCAACAAACTAAACGACTGGGTGCTAAGCTAATGGAATGGGTCATGTCTATCAGATCATTCAACTAATGATGTGATCCCATTAATCAAATGACAACTCTTTGTCCATGGTTAGGAAACATAACCATCTTTGATTAACGAGCTAGTTAAGTAGAGGCATACTAGTGACACTCTATTTGTCTATGTATTCACACATGTATAATGTTTCCGGTTAATACAATTCTAGCATGAATAATAAACATTTATCATGATATAAGGAAATAAATAATAACTTTATTATTGCCTCTAGGGCATATTTCCTTCAGTCTCCCACTTGCACTAGAGTCAATAATCTAGATTACACAGTAATGATTCTAACACCCATGGAGCCTTGGTGCTGATCATGTTTTGCTCGTGGAAGAGGCTTAGTCAACGGGTCTGCAACATTCAGATCCGTATGTATCTTGCAAATCTCTATGTCTCCCACCTGGACTAGATCCCGGATGGATTTGAAGCGTCTCTTGATGTGCTTGGTTCTCTTGTGAAATCTGGATTCCTTTGCCAAGGCAATTGCACCAGTACTGTCACAAAAGATTTTCATTGGACCCGATGCACTAGGTATGACACCTAGATCGGATATGAACTCCTTCATCCAGACTCCTTCATTTGCTGCTTCCGAAGCAGCTATGTACTCTGCTTCACATGTAGATCCCGCCACAACGCTTTGTTTAGAACTGCACCAACTGACAGCTCCACCGTTTAATGTAAACACGTATCCGGTTTGCGATTTAGAATCGTCCGGATCAGTGTCAAAGCTTGCATCAACGTAACCTTTTATGATGAGCTCTTTGTCACCTCCATATATGAGAAACATATCCTCAGTCCTTTTCAGGTATTTCAGGATGTTCTTGACCGCAGTCCAGTGATCCACTCCTGGATCACTTTGTTACCTCCCTGCTAGACTTATAGCAAGGCACACATCAGGTCTGGTACACACCATTGCATACATGATAGAGCCTATGGCTGAAGCATAGGGAACATCTTTCATTTTCTCTCTATCTTCTGCAGTGCTCGGGCATTGAGTCTTACTCAACTTCACACCTTGTAACACAGGCAAGAACCCTTTCTTTGCTTGATCCATTTTGAACTTCTTCAAAACTTTGTCAAGGTATGTGTTTTGTGAAAGTCCAATTAAGCGTCTTGATCTATCTCTATAGATCTTAATGCCTAATATGTAAGCAGCTTCACCGAGGTCTTTCATTGAAAAACTCTTATTCAAGTATCCCTTTATGCTATCCAGAAATTCTATATCATTTCCAATTAGTAATATGTCATCCACATATAATATCAAAAATGCTACAGAGCTCCCACACACTTTCTTGTAAATACAGGCTTCTCCAAAAGTCTGTATAAAACCAAATGCTTTGATCACACTATCAAAGCGTTTATTCCAACTCCGAGAGGCTTGCACCAGTCCATAAATGGATCGCTGGAGCTTGCACACTTTGTTAGCTCCCTTTGGATCGACAAAACCTTCTGGTTGTATCATATACAACTCTTCTTCCAGAAATCCATTCAGGAATGCAGTTTTGACATCCATCTGCCAAATTTCATAATCATAAAATGCGGCAATTGCTAACATGATTCGGACAGACTTAAGCATCGCTACGGGTGAGAAGGTCTCATCATAGTCAATCCCTTGAACTTGCCGAAACCCTTTTGTGACAAGTCGAGCTTTGTAGACAGTAATATTACCGTCAGCGTCAGTCTTCTTCTTGAAGATCCATTTATTCTCAATTGCTTGCCGATCATCGGGCAAGTCAACCAAAGTCCATACTTTGTTCTCATACATGGATCCCATCTCAGATTTCATGGCTTCAAGCCATTTTGCGGAATCTGGGCTCACCATCGCTTCTTCATAGTTCGTAGGTTCATCATGATCTAGTAGCATGACTTCCAGAACAGGATTACCGTACCACTCTGGCGCGGATCTCACTCTGATTGATCTACGAGGTTCAGTAGTATCTTGTTCTGAAGTTTCATGATCATCATCATTAGCTTCCTCACTAACTGGTGTAGGTGTCATAGAAACAGTTTTCTGTGATGCACTACTTTCCAATAAGGGAGCAGGTATAGTTACCTCGTCAAGTTCTACTTTCCTCCCACTCACTTCTTTCGAGAGAAACTCCTTCTCCAGAAAGTTTCTGAACTTAGCAACAAAAGTCTTGCCTTCGGATCTGTGATAGAAGGTGTATCCAATAGTCTCCTTTGGATATCCTATGAAGACACATTTCTCCGGTTTGGGTTCAAGCTTATCAGGTTGAAGCTTTTTCACATAAGCATCGCAGCCCCAAACTTTTAGAAACGACAACTTTGGTTTCTTGCCAAACCATAGTTCATAAGGCGTCATCTCAACGGATTTTGATGGTGCCCTATTTAACGTGAATGCGGCCGTCTCCAAAGCATAACCCCAAAACGATAGCGGTAAATCAGTAAGAGACATCATAGATCGCACCATATCTAGTAAAGTACGATTACGACGTTCGGACACACCATTACGCTGTGGTGTTCCGGGTGGCGTGAGTTGCGAAACTATTCCGCATTGTTTCAAATGTACACCAAACTCGTAACTCAAATATTCTCCTCCACGATCAGATTGTAGAAACTTTATTTTCTTGTTACGATGATTTTCAACTTCACTCTGAAATTCTTTGAACTTTTCAAATGTTTCAGACTTATGTTTCATTAAGTAGATATACCCATATCTGCTTAAGTCATCTGTGAAGGTGAGAAAATAACGATATCCGCCACGAGCCTCAATATTAATCGGACCACATACATCTGTATGTATGATTTCCAACAAATCTGTTGCTCTCTCCATAGTACCGGAGAACGGTGTTTTAGTCATCTTGCCCATGAGGCACGGTTCGCAAGTACCAAGTGATTCATAATCAAGTGGTTCCAAAAGTCTATCAGTATGGAGTTTCTTCATGCGCTTTACACTGATATGACCTAAACGGCAGTGCCACAAATAAGTTGCACTATCATTATCAACTCTGCATCTTTTGGCTTCAACACTATGAATATGTGTGTTACTACTATCGAGATTCAATAAAAATAGACCACTCTTTAAGGGTGCATGACCATAAAAGATATTACTCATATAAATAGAACAACCATTATTCTCAGATTTAAATAAATAACCGTCTCGCATCAAACAAGATCCAGATATAATGTTCATGCTTAACGCTGGCACCAAATAACAATTATTTAGGTCTAATATTAATCCCGAAGGTAGATGTAGAGGTAGCGTGCCGACTGCGATCACATCGACTTTGGAACCGTTTCCCACGCGCATCGTCACCTCGTCCTTAGCCAATCTTCGCTTAATCCGTAGTCCCTGTTTCGAGTTGCAAATATTAGCAACAGAACTAGTATCAAATACCCAGGTACTACTGCGAGCATTAGTAAGGTACACATCAATAACATGTATATCACATATACCTTTGTTCACCTTGCCATCCTTCTTATCCGCCAAATACTTGGGGCAGTTCCGCTTCCAGTGACCAGTCTGCTTGCAATAGAAGCACTCAGTTTCAGGCTTAGGTCCAGGTTCGGGTTTCTTCTCTTGAGTAGCAACTTGCTTGCTGTTCTTTTTGAAGTTCCCCTTCTTCTTCCCTTTGCCCTTTTTCTTGAAACTAGTGATCTTGTTGACCATCAACACTTGATGCTCCTTCTTGATTTCTACCTCCGCAGCTTTCAGCATTGCGAAGTGCTCGGGAATAGTCTTATTCATCCCTCGCATATTATAGTTCATCACGAAGCTCTTGTAGCTTGGTGGCAGTGATTGGAGAATTCCGTCAATGACACAATCATCTGGAAGATTAACTCCCAATTGAATCAAGTGATTATTATACCCAGACATTTTGAGTATATGCTCACTGACAGAACCGTTCTCCTCCATCTTGCAGCTATAGAACTTATTGGAGACTTCATATCTCTCAATCCGGGCATTTGCTTGAAATATTAACTTCAACTCCTAGACATCTCATATGCTCCATGACGTTCAAAACGTCGTTGAAGTCCCGATTCTAAGCCGTAAAGCATGGCACACTGAACTATCGAGTAGTCATCAGCTTTGCTCTGCCAGACGTTCATAACATCTGGTGTTGCTCCAGCAGCAGGCCTGGCACCCAGCGGTGCTTCCAGGACGTAATTCTTCTGTGCAGCAATGAGGATAATCCTCAAGTTATGGACCAGTCCGTGTAATTGCTACCATCATCTTTCAACTTTGCTTTCTCAAGGAACGCATTAAAATTCAATGGAACAACAGCACGAGCCATCTATCTACAATCAATCATAAACAAGCAAGATACTATCAGGTACTAAGTTTCATGATAAATTTAGGTTCAATTAATTTACTTAAAGAACTCCCACTTAGATAGACATCCCTCTAATCCTCTAAGTGATTACGTGATCCAAATCAACTAAACCATGTCCGATCATCACGTGAGATGGAGTAGTTTCATTGGTGAACATCACTATGTTGATCATATCTACTATATGATTCACACTCAACCTTTCGGTCTCCGTGTTCCGAGGCCATATCTGTATATGCTTGGCTCGTCAAGTATAACCTGAGTATTCCGCGTGTGCAACTGTTTTGCACCCGTTGTATTTGAACGTAGAGCCTATCACACCCGATCATCACGTGGTGTCTCAGCACGAAGAACTTTCGCAACGGTGCATACTCAGGGAGAACACTTCTTGATAATTAGTGAGAGATCATCTTATAATGCTACCGTTAATCAAAGCAAGATAAGATGCATAAAAGATAAACATCACATGCAATCAATATAAGTGATATGATATGGCCATCATCATCTTGTGCTTGTGATCTCCATCTTCAAAGCACCGTCGTGATCTCCATCGTCACCGGCGCAACACCTTGATCTCCATCGTAGCATCGTTGTCGTCTCGCCAATCTTATGCTTCCACGACTATCGCTACCGCTTAGTGATAAAGTAAAGCATTACAACGTGATTGCATTGCATACAATAAAGCGACAACCATATGGCTCCTGCCAGTTGCCGATAACTCGGTTACAAAACATGATCATCTCATACAATAAAATTTAGCATCATGTCTTGACCATATCACGTCACAACATGCCCTGCAAAAACAAGTTAGACGTCCTCTACTTTGTTGTTGCAAGTTTTACGTGGCTGCTACGGGCTTAAGCAAGAACCAATCTTACCTACGCATCAAAACCACAACGATAGTTTGTCAAGTTGGTGATGTTTTAACCTTCGCAAGGACTGGGCGTAGCCACACTCGGGTCAACTAAAGTTGGAGAAACTGTCACCCGCAAGCCACCTATGTGCAAAGCACGTCGGGAGAACCGGTCTCGCGTAAGCGTACGCGTAATGTCGGTCCGGGCCGCTTCGTCCAACAATACCGCCGAACCAAAGTATGACATGCTGGTAAGCAGTATGACTTATATCGCCCACAACTCACTTGTGTTCTACTCGTGCATATAACATCAACATATAAAACCTAGGCTCGGATGCCACTGTTGGGGAACGTAGTAATTTCAAAAAAATTCCTACGCACACGCAAGATCATGGTGATGCATAGCAACGAGAGGGGGAGAGTGTGATCTACGTACCCTTGTAGATCGACAACGGAAGTGTTTGCTTTGGTTGATGTAGTCGTACGTCTCCATGGCCCGACCGATCAAGCACCGAAATTATGGCACCTCTGAGTTCTAGCACACGTTCAGCTCGATGACGATCCCCGGACTCCGATCCAGCAAAGTGTCGGGGAAGAGTTCCGTCAGCACGACGGCGTGGTGACGATCTTGATGTTCTACTATCGCAGGGCTTCGCCTGAGCACCGCTACAATATTATCGAGGACTATGGTGGAAGGGGGCACCGCACACGGCTAAGAATATGATCACGTGGATCAACTTGTGTGTCTAGGGGTGCCCCCTGCCCCCGTATATAAAGGATCAAGGGGAGGAGGCCGGCCGGCCCCTATGGCACGCCAAGGAGGAGTCCTCCTCCTAGTAGGAGTAGGACTCCTACTAGGAGGGGGAAAGAAGTGGGGAGGGAGAACGAAAGGGGGGCGCCGCCCCCCTCTCCTAGTCCAATTCGGACCAGGGGGGAGGAGGCGCGCGGCCCATCTTTGGCTGCCCCTCTCTCTCTCCACTAAGGCCCATATGGCCCATTACTTCTCCCGGGGGGGTTCCGGTAACCCTCCGGCTCTCCGGTTTTCTCCGAAATCACCCGGAACACTTCCGGTGTCCGAATATAGCTGTCCAATATATCAATCTTTATGTCTCGACCATTTCGAGACTCCTCATCATGTCCGTGATCACATCCGGGACTCCGAACTAACTTCGGTACATCAAAACTCATAAACTCATAATATAACTATCATCGAAACCTTAAGCGTGCGGACCCTACGGGTTCGAGAACAATGTAGACATGACCGAGACACATCTCCGGTCAATAACCAATAGCGGAACCTGGATGCTCATATTGGCTCCTACATATTCTACAAAGATCTTTATCGGTCAGACCGCATAACAACATACGTTGTTCCCTTTGTCATCCGTATGTTACTTGCCCGAGATTCGATCGTCAGTATCTCAATACCTAGTTCAATCTCGTTACCGGCAAGTCTCTTTACTCGTTCCGTAATACATCATCTCGCAACTAACTCATTAGTTGCAATGCTTGCAAGGCTTATGTGATGTGCATTACCGAGAGGGCCCAGAGATACCTCTTCGACAATCGGAGTGACAAATCCTAATCTCGAAATACGCCAACCGAACATGTACCTTTGGAGACACCTGTAGAGCTCCTTTATAATCACCCAGTTACGTTGTGACGTTTGGTAGCACACAAAGTGTTCCTCTGGCAAACGGGAGTTGCATAATCTCATAGTCATAGGAACATGTATAAGTCATGAAGAAAGCAATAGCAACATACTAAACGATCGGGTGCTAAGCTAATGGAATGGGTCATGTCTATCAGATCATTCAACTAATGATGTGATCCCGTTAATCAAATGACAACTCTTTGTCCATGGTTAGGAAACATAACCATCTTTGATTAACGAACTAGTCAAGTAGAGGCATACTAGTGACACTCTGTTTGTCTATGTATTCACACATGTATTATGTTTCCGGTTAATACAATTCTAGCATTAATAATAAACATTTATCATGATATAAGGAAATAAATAATAAATTTATTATTGCCTCTAGGGCATATTTCCTTCATACTACGTTTGCGAGAACATTCGCATGATGGCCTCTCAAAGGACCAAATCTGCTAGACAGCTATGGGTACGTTTGCCAGAACACTATTCACAATTTTTACATCATTATCGATATCTAATCACACAACGACTAATACATGCATATTGATCTCCTTAAAAGTTCAATGAGGTGCGGGATAAGCTCCTACCAATGGATCGCGTACGAGCAATTCAAGAGAAAATAGCGGGATTTTTGCTCGACCAGGTCATAGATCCCACAGAAGAATACCATTACCCGCTACCGCAGTAATGCCTCCATGTAGGAGAAATTGTATAAACCAAGTTGTATATATATACATGTGTATGTGTGAATGGTGGTGCGAGGCATTCGATAATATATATATGACCGGTTCTACGAGAAATTCTATTTGTATATATGCATAACATGTACAATATGTAGTATCGTAAAATACCAGCAAATGAAAAAGAATTAAATGGAAAACACAAAATTAAAGGAAAAAAGAAATCATGAACCCAAAATCCCCCAAACCTTTTAGTACCGGTTGGTGGTACCAACAGGTACAAAAGGTCTCCCCGTCCCCGGCGCTGGCTCGTGCCACGTGCTGGCTCGTGACACTAAAGGGCCTTACAAACCGGTGATAATGCCTGGTTCTGTACTAGTGACCCCTGACGACACTTCAAGGATGGTCACCATTACCTGCAGCAACTTGCAAGAGCATAGATTCACCAATCTTATGGTACTTGGTATGTCTCAAACATATCTATAATTTGTTGTTATGTTCATGCTATATCATATCAATACATAGTTCTGGCATATATTACCATTTTTCGAGAATAATATATGAATTCGGTGCCATGTGTCACTTGGTTTTTTTTTTTGCTGTTTTGTGCATCCGGAAAAAAGTATTTTCCGAGGACCAACAAATAAAGAAAAATCCCGTCGTGAAGTTTTATCACCAGATGGCCAGTGAGGAAGAAGATGGGCCAGAGGGGAGGGGTGGGTTAGGTAGGCCCCACATGCAACCTCAAGGATCAGCGTGTGGGCCCCTTGTCCTTCCCCTCTGTAACCTTTTTGCCCCGAGTTTTATATAGCCTCAATACCTTCAAGGGCATTTATCGCTATTTTTTCTGTCATGGTCCGAAGTGGTCCAGTCTGTAGTTCTTTCCCTTTAATCCGTCGGAGGGGGCAAAGAGCCTTCGTCATCAACTTTGATGATCCGCTGATCATGTGTGAGTAATCCTCCTTGCGCTGTTGGTCCATAACAGCAATTATGTGGCATCTTGTCTCTACAGTTCCGCAATACGAAGGTCTTAGCCTAACATGATTGTGATTTTCCTATCTCCTATTTTCGCTTTTCTATTTTTTATTCTGATTTCATATTTTATTTTCATGGTTTATGTTTTATTTTTATCATGTAATTAAAAAATGTGTATAGTGCATTTAAAATGAGCAATGTGTAATTTAAAAACGTTCCTCATGTATTTCTAAAATTCTCATCATGTTTTATAGGAAATGTTCATTGTGTACTTAAAAAATCCTACATCTGGCATTTTTAAAATATTCAAAGCGTATATATAGTTAACGCATATTTAATAAAAAAATATCATGCACTTCATAAAATTTTCAACATGTTCTTAGAAAATGTTTATCATGTATTTTAAAATGCTCAGTGTATATGAGCAATATGCATCATGTATTTTAATAATGTTTGGTGTTTATAAAATTATCCATCATATGTCTAAAACATGTTCATTGTTTAGAAAAATATTTCACCGGGCATTTGGGAAAATTATGACGCATATAGAAAATGCCGTTGTCTTTTAAAAAAGGTATATCGTGCATAAAAAAATGTTCATCATGTATGTTAAAAAAAATTCAACATGTGTTTAGGAAAATTTTATCGTCTATTTAAAAAATATTCACTGTGCAGAAACAATTGCTCATCATGTATTTTAGAAATGTTTACCATGCATTCAGAAAATGTTTGTGGTGCATTAAAAATATCAACCATGTATTTTTAGAAAATGTTCATAATGCATTTTACAAATATTCATGTCATATTGAAAAATGTTCTTGTGCAAATATTGGTTCTCTATTAGAAAGTACTTCATCATGTATTTAAAAAATTCTCATGTATTTCCAAAATTCTTTCACGCATTTGAAAAAAGCTTAGGTGTTTCTGTAAAGTTTTTGTGCATTTAGAAAAGTTCATGTAATTTAAAGAATGTATTTACACATTTGTGTTATTATTTAAGGAGTGTTATAGAAAATAGGAAAGAAAAATATAATTGAAAATGAGAATAAGGAAAGTGAAAATGGAATGGTGGTAGGGCCAACTAGCGCTATTGAACGAGCCCATGCAGGGGCCAACGTATAGCATGATGGGCCGGGCCAGTAGTCCAAACTTCCCTAGATATTTATACATGCCCTGACATTTGGTGTGGCCCATTCAACATATGTTTTGTTTTTCGTTTATATATAAATTTTAACAACTATTTATTTATTTCTACCTATCTACTTAATTGATTTAACGGTAATATAAGAATTTATGTATTACAAATAAAATATTTGACATGATTGTAGTCATGTGAAGTGCTTTAATATTTTTTTAAATATTCGTGTACGTGAATAAAGTAAACTGTTGATGCGTGTTGCCAAAAATTGTGCACGTACATAAGAATAAAATGTTCATGTATTTGATACTCATTTTAAACTGTACTTATATATGAAAAATAAATATTTACCATGTTACGTGCTACAATCTTTAAGTTTGCAGCAACTGAAAGACACGAGTATGTATTTTCTCGAAGACTATAAATATTTGCAATACTAAAATAATAACACTGGATTCATTATAAAATATATATTTATGTGGTGTTATAGATGTTTATGTTTGTTCCTATAAACTTGGTCAAACAGCATGAATGCTAACATACTATATTCTGATATGGAGGATATGCTATATTGGAAGCGTCCAAACACCTCATGGACTGAGCTACTCAAATGGTAGGTAGATCACATGCATGCATGTGCAGATGGAGCAACTTCATTTGTTCTTTTTCTGTGTGCAGAGCCACTTGGCAGACCCGGTATATATATGTATGGAGCAGGCGTCTAATCTATAGTAGTTGTGCCACTATAAGTGGATGTACATAGGAGTATGGAGTAGATATACTAAGGCCATGTACAATGTTAGATGCTTAGGGAGATGCTTAGAAAAACAAACTGAATTTTTCTAAAACACCAGTGCCTATTATTACAGAAAAGACGTCTAATTAAGCGTTCATTCTGTACAAATAAACACCGATACTTAAGAAAAATCTGATTTATTTATCCAAGCACCTCTTCTAAGCACCTTGCATTGTACACAAGGCCTAATAATCCAGGCCATGCATCCACCTCCACCTCCATATGCATCGATTTGAACAAACTTGAGATTATTACTGAGCTTGCTCGTGCTCACCCGCAAATATCGGATCGGGGAGATGCATACATGCATGCATGTGAGCATGTCCTCATCCTCCATCGATGGTGGTCAGGACACTCCTCCATTGTACTATAAATACCAAAACAGTGTTGTTAAGTTGTTCATAGCCAGCAGTACTAGTATAGCTACCAAGGAATGGTGGTCATGGGGATAGGTTTCAACTATACCTGGACGCGAGCCGAGCCGAGCCGAGCTCGGGCCGAGCCAGCCATTAGCTCGCCTAGCACGAGCCGAGCCAGCCCGAGCTAACTGCTCAGGCGAGCCTAAGTAGCAGGCTCGACCTGAGCTGTGTGCTGGCTCGGTCCAACTCGGCAGCTCGTGTGCACTGCACATCAGCGTGCAGACTACTCCCTCTCTTCCTAATATAGTGGTATTTATATGTGCTAAGTGCTAACTTTGCCAGCAAATACACCCAAGTGCTAACTTTGGACAGCATCAACACTGAAAGCCTGAAACTTTGACAGCATGTACACCCAAGTTTGGACAACATTAACACTGAATGTCTGAAACTATTGACAGAAAAATACACACAGGTTTGGACAGCAAGTATACTGAAATTTGGACATCAAATGCACCCAAGTTTGGACAACACTGAAGAAATTGAGATGAACATAAACCATTCATGAGTTTAGCAAAATAAGATGACATATGTCACATCCATAGTTCAAAGTTCAATGACAACATAAACTTAGTAGTCCAAGGTTGAGAAGTTGACATATGTCACATCTAAAGTTCAGGCAACATAAGCCATGCAAGAACTCCATCATTCAAGGGTGACGACCAATATAGATCCATTGCTTGATTTACTTCCATGTGCAAATTTAACAAATGCATCTTGATGGTCTTCTCCTACAATGTATCCTACATGTAACAATGGTTATTGTAAATAAGAAAAGCCTACAAGTAACAAAAGTAAACTAAAAAATCTTACAAGTAACATACTTACTAGTAGTTGCAATCTGCCACACTTTTAGGCAATTTGACCTTCTCCACATCCTCCTTATCATCATCTTCTTCCACATCCTAGTTTTGTGCAAGTTAGCCATTAGATTTTTAGTTTATGGCAATAACATGATGCATATTAAAATCATACGACATAAAACATAGATCGAAATCATACCAACACATTTAAGTCTTTGTGAGCACCCTTGATATAGCTTCCGCCACACACCAATGCCTCCACCATGTATGGTTTTAGAGAGCTTCGATAATCATCCAGAATTCTTCCACCGGTGCTAAAAGTGGATTCAGAAGACACCGAGCTAGCAGGGATAGTTAAGAATCTTCTTGTCATGTTTGCCAAAACAGGATACCTAAGTGCATTCACCTTCCACCACTCTAGCAGATTGAAAGTGGCAACCATACCCTCATTTGCATCATCCATATAGTTTCTCAATTCACTCTTAGATCGTTTTGTAGAAGTGGATGATAAGAATGAGAGAAACTCAGAATCTGCAGGTGGCATTGAGGTACTTGTATTGCAAGTATTCTTGCATTGAGGTCTCACCTCCAGTTCTTGCATTGTCTTCTTCTGAACTAACAACAAACACATCAGTCTCACCTCCAGGGGACTGAACAATATCCATTTCATCCTCTGACATGTCATCTCTAAGATCATACGAGTTCTCTTCTTCCTCAGACTCGGACTCATCAGCAGGCACATACACATTCTCATCCTTCTCTTCCTCATCCTGCTCCTGGACACGATCCTCTTCCGGCTCATGTTCCTATTCAAACAATGATATTTTGAAGGAAAATCCACTAAATATTTGTACGGCAAGTATACTGAGATTAGGACAGCAAGAATGAAGTTAAACATATGCATCCATCTATAGTTTCTACAACAAAACAATTGAGCCCTCAATAAACAGGGGCATTACATGGGCATAAATACACACTTTTTAGACAGTATATACACTCAAATGCACCCAATGTTGTACAACATATACATTCAAACGCGCCCAATGAACAGCCAAATAATAACTTGATTCCTCCTACGCAAAGCTAGCTAGGCTAGCAGACTGAATAATAACTTGCTACATCAGAAATAGACAATCATGTTACAGACTGTAAAATATTATGCAATTTCTACAAAATATCTGCAGGCGCAAAACTGGAGGACTCTGGTTGCGTTAGACTTAGTCATATGCAAATCTTCAGGAAACAATCAATTACTTAAGCACAACTGATTATAATGGACAATAGCAGATGGGCATAAATCAAGTGGAAACAATAGGAAATTTACTACTTTTTTGTTGTTCTCTGGCTTATCCCTATGCATCACACAACAAGCTCACAAGCTTTATTTATATCCAGAGGAAAGAAGAGCAGGCCACTGCTTTGTGCTTACCCGGGACTCAGCTTCAGCCGGAGAAGTAGGCGTGACGGAGGTGTTCGCGGAGCCGGTCCAGCCAGATGCAACAACAGCTGCCGCCCGCGCGCCGATACCTTTGTTGTCAGGTAGACGCCAAGGCGGAGGCGGGGGTGGCACTGCTCGCGCCTGCTGCTTTGCCCTCACAAGCAGGTCAACAAGGACGATGCTTGGATTGGCCTTGGAACGAACGGACGGCTCGATGCCGGCGTCCATGGAGCTGGAGGTCTTGCTTCTGCCCTTCTTCTTTTTTCCAATCGCTGGCTCCTTCCCAAGAATGGAGGTCAATGACCTCTCTTTCTTCTTCTCCATGGCTCCTTGGGCGATCTGGACAAGAGGCGTGTGTGTCATCGGCGACACAAGGAACTGCAATGGCGGCGGCCGGCGAAGGCTGGCTAACCTAGCGCTGGGGGAAAGAGGATGAGTGCTGCTCGGGGTGAGGTAGAGCGCTAGGTCAAGTGACTGGTGTTGGGCCACTTTGGGCTGCAGAGTTGGACGAGCTCATGGGCTGGCTCGAGCCGAGCTGGGCTCGGCCCGAGGCCGAAACAAGTCCAATAACGCAGCTCGGCTCGGCCTTTTTGTTTCTCGGGCCGAATCAAACTCGGGCCGAGCCTGGGCGAGCCCGAGCCGAGCCTGAAAGCTCGAGTTCGACGTCCAGATTTAGTTCCAACAAGCGTAGCGTTGCGTGGTGCGTAGGCCTGGTCGTCGTAGGGCTCCTCCTGGCCACGGCGGCGGGCACGGACCGTGAGCCCGTCTGTCGCATCAATGACAATCATCGCCAGGAGGCTGCCGCGGTCGAGGTCCAGCCTGGGGCGATGACGGTGGCAGGTGTGGCCCCTGATTGCTTCAAGGTCTGTCATAACAGCAAGGACCACGATGCCTGCATGCGAAAGTGTCAAGGCCGCCTCGTCAATCAGAAGCGTCGACAAGAGGCCACCGCGGTCCACGTCCAGCTTGGGGAAGCAAGAGGAGCCGCCGCCATCCTGGCTCAGGCGGCGGCGGAGGAGGCGCGGCGCGTGACGCGTGAGATGACGTGCTCCGAGTTCTGCGTGAGGAACGCCTGGAGATTTCCAGGCAAATACAGCGGCTGCATGGTTTGGTGTGAGGAAAACCCCCACGTCACAAAACAGATCAACAACAATGTCGACAAGAAGAAGCTCGTTTCTATAGCTTCTTTTGCAAAATAGCCATTTGTCGTCGTGAGTTGAGCTCGTTTCTATAGCGTCCCAAACTTTGTTTGCTCCTTTTGTAATATTAGCTTCAATGAACGTTGTGGATCTGCAGATCTACCTATGTACTCTGCTTCTTCTTGATCGCCAATTGCTGAATGTTGATCTCACGCTTATGTGTTTGTTACTTTGTTTATACTTCTACTTTATACAGTAACCAAATACACCCTCCATCTCACAGTATAGCGTGTATTTGCTTCTTTTTAACTTAAATTTTAATCAAATTTATAGGAATATTAGCATCCGTAGCTCATCGCTCCCAGCTGTATCTAGATTGTGTCGGCATCAACTGATTGTTGATCTGTTCGCGTTTGCTCTTTTCGATCTATTAGCTATGAATAAACATTGTGGATAATGCCAAAAAAGGGGAGTATTTTCATAGCAACTTGAATGGTCTTGTCTGACAAGCTCCAATGCCAATGTTGTGCTCAAGTATATCCAACAAGCTAGTCCATATCATTATGTGGGAACAAGGCGCCTTTCCCTTTCTTTTCTCCATCGCCGCCAAGAACACGAAAACATTGACGATTCCTTCCAACAAATGTGGATCCGGGCTTCAAGATTAGAAAGTTCCTGTGTAGCTTGAGCTACATGGGACCTCTTATTCAAGATTAGAAACCCTCCAACATTGCTTTCAGATGTGTGTTGTCCAACTAACTTACTATACTAAAATTTCTCTTTTTTGTTTCTCTCAAATGAAATAACATATGAACTTCAAACTTTGCAGATCAAACAAACTTTAGAACTTTGATGCGTGAAAAACTTTCAGACTTTTTGGTCCGACATAAATATACAAAATGAGATTTTGTTTGATTAATTTTTTAAGTATTTAAATGCATGACAAAATCCGAAAGTTTTTCCCATATTGTAGTTAGAATGTTTTGTTGTTCTGCAAAATTTGAAGTTTATATGTTGTTTTGTTTGAGAGAAACAAAAAAGACAAATGTGCATGCGCGAATCGCGATGCAGAAATGGATGGCTAAGATAAGGGGTATCATGTAGCTCGACCTATGGAAAACCACATTGTGGAATGGACGGGTTCTCTTATAACATTTGTTTATATGATCCTTCCTTGATCGAACATTTTTTCACAAGTATTTTTTGTTCGAAAGGGAGGATTTTTGACAAGCCAGAGTCTGACCACATCGCACATTGAAATGCACTTATAGATAATTGTTGGTTCTGAAGAATCACACCAAAAGGAGACGCTGAAAATCACGCCAACAAACTGACGAAGGTTAGCCTCTGACATACTACCTCTGTAAACTAATATACAAACCGATGATAGGTTAGCCTCTGACAAACCTCTCAAAGCTTAGTTCAGAGATAAAGGTTCGTAATTTAGAGAAATTTAGTGTTTGGCATGTGTGGCTCACCTTTTTGTTGTCTTTAATTTGTCTGAATTCGTGCGATGAACATTAGGGAAGGTGTCGCTGGAATGTGTCGCTGAATTCGTGCAATGAACATTAGGGAAGGTGTCGCTGAATTCGTGCGATGAACATTCGTGCGATGTTAAAGCCATAACTCGAGAGCTATGGCTGGAATGTCGCTGGAAGCCACGGTGGTATTTAGATGCTGTCGAAACTGATGGTGTACATCGGCACATCATTCAGGGTGGACGGTTTCGAAGGCGAGCTCAATGGCTGCAACATTAGGGAAGCGCTACGTAGATACAGCGGACCCTGCATAAGCAGCAGCAAGTGGACCGCGATACTGAACTACTGTCATTTCAGCTTACGGAGTACTCCCTCCATCTTGTACTAAAGTTAGTACAAAGTTGAACCATTTATTTTGGGACGGAAGGAGTAGTATTTTCTCTAGCATTGCTTGGGAAAAATGTCATCTTGTGTTTAGTTTTGGTCTGTGACTGCAATTTTTTTCCCTTATTATTGCATTATTTAGTGCTTAAAATAAAATATAATGTGCATAAAAACCCAAAACAGCAATTACAATCATAGTAGATGAACAGGAATAGTAGGGATACAAAGTAGTACCTGAACATACAAAAGCACATGGCCACAACTTTGTCTTCAGTTCAATCTTGTCTTCAGATTTCGGGACTAGATCATCAGCACCATCACCAGGATCAGGCTCTTTGTGATACATCCACATGCATGACATTCTGGTATATATGGCATCAGCTTAGCAATTTTTCAATAAATCTGGTATGGCTTCACCTTAGCATTCAGGTTCAATTTATGTGCCTTGCACAATACATCTCTTTTTTGTAGGCGTAACAACTCTGAACTCTTTATATTCTCCCGGCGATGCATTCAAGAGACGTTCCGAACAAATTCATCTTCATGGGAATCAGCTGAATAGATAGTACCTAAATAAACCTGCTTATTAAGAGCAAAAAAGTTAACGTCATGGTCAGAGTGCACCATATATGCCTGAAATAAAAAAAATGAATGAACATATCAAATCCCCTAATTATATGCCCAAAGATGATCTTCTTACGAAATTTATTTTCTATGAGAAACAAAACAAATAACCTCAGCTAAACGGATTGCAGCAGGGTTGCGCACAAAAAATTGAAAGTTTTGAGAGAAGGGGATTCGGGAGAGGCAGGTTTGGGTAGTTCTGTTTAGAGTCTAGGATGTCATGGGGATTGGCGAGGATGACGATGAGAATAAGGCGAGAAGTTCCGCTAGTGTGTTCTTTTTTCTTTGAGAGAGAAGCTGCGTGCGTGTAGCATCTAGTTAGGATTCTTTAGCATGTTTTTTTTAGAGAGACAGGCTGCGTATAGCATCTGCTCATGATTCTTAAGTTAACATGTAAACAAAAGGATTTTCAACGTGAGAGAGTCCTTTAGAGGTACGTGAGAGATAAGATTGAGAGAGATTTTTTTTTGAAATCTAGACACATGAGTTTTTTTTCTATAATCGATCTACACCATAATAATTCAGTCCCACCAGATTAACAGCTCATGAAATTTAATTAACCTGGGAATTTTTAAGAAGTGCCTAATTAGTATAGATAGATAGATAGATAGATAGATAGATATAGATATGGATTACTCTTGATGACCTACGCACGGCTTGTAAAGCTATGTAGCAAGTAGGTTGATCGATTTTTACTACTTGCTGTGAAGCTAGCTAGCTCTAGACGATAGGATCGATCGTCTCTCGGAGAAACTCAGGTTACTTGCAAACGAGAATTACAACAGAAGCTGGATTATTTGTTTTTTTAGATGGGTGAAAACTGGATTTGGTGGTGCGTATAACTTTGCACCATTTTCAAAAATAATTATTTTCAGTTTATATGTGATGTCTATTACGTAATTTTCTTTTTGTAGACTCGTATTAGGCCTTCAAGCGCAGAGTTTTGTAGGACAGTAGAAAATTTTCCTCAAGTGCATGACCTAAAATTTATCAATCCGTGAGAGGCGTAGGATGAAAATAGTCTCTCTCAAACAACCCTGCAACCAAATAACAAAAAGTCTCTTGTGTCCCCAACACATCCAATACAATGTTAATTGTATAGTTGCACTAGTTTGGCGAAGAAATGGTGATATAAGTGCAATATGGATGGTAGATATAGGTTTTGTAATCTGAAAATGTAAAAATAGTAAGGTAGCAAGTAACAAAAGTGAGCAAAAATGGTATTGCAATGCTTGGAAACAAGGTCTAGGGTTCATACTTTTACTAGTGCAAATTCTCTCAACAATGATAATATAATTGAATCATATAACAATCCCTCAACGCACAACAAAGAGTCAATCTAATGCCCCTAATAACAAAGAACAAACGAAGAGATTATTGTAGGGTACGAAATCACCTCAAAATTATTTTTTCTGATAGATCTATTGGGTTATCTCTATAAGTGTCACAAACAGCCCTAGAGTTCATATTGAAATAACACCTTAAGATACACATCAACCAAAATCCTAATGTCACATAGATACTCCAATGTCACCACAAGTATCCATGAGTTTGATTATATAATATGCATCACACAATCTCGGATTCATTTATTCAAACCAACACAAAGAACTTCAAAAAGTGCCCCAAAGTTTCTATCGGAAAGTCAAGACGAAAACGTGTGCCAACCCCTATGCATAAGTTCACAAAGTCACATAACCTGCAAGTTGATCACCAAAACATACATCAAGTAGATCACGTGAATATCCCATTGTCATCACAGATATGCACATGCAAGACATACATCAAGTGTTCTCAAATTCTGAAAGACTCAACCGATAAGATAACTTCAAAGGGAAAACTCAATGCATTATAAGAAGGTAGAGGGTGAAAAACATCGTATGATTCAACTATAACATCAAAGCTCATGGTACATCAAGATCGTGCCATATTAAGAACACGAGAGAGAGAGAGAGAGAGAGAGATCAAACACATAGCTACTGGTACATACCCTCAGCCCCGAAGGTGAACTACTCCCTCCTCGTCATGGAGACCTCCTGGATGATGAAGATGGCCACCGGTGATGGTTTCCCCCTCCGGCAGGGTGCCGGAATGGGCTCCCGATTATTTTTTTGTGGCTACAGAGGCTTGCGGCGGCAGAACTCCCTTTCTAGGTTTATTTCTGGTGGTTTCTATATTTTTAGGAAATTTTGGCATTGAGAACAAGTCAGGGGGACCACGAGTCAACGACAACAACAGAGGACGCGCCCGGGAGTAGGGCGCGCCCTCCAACCTTGTGGTTGGATCGGGACTCTTCTAGCCCAATTCTTTTGCTCCGGGGACTTCCTCTGGTCCATAAAAAATCACCGTAAATTTTCAGGTCATTTGAACTCCGTTTGATATTCTTTTTCTGTAAAACTTAAAAAGGAAAAAAAACAGAAACTGACACTGGGCTCTAGGTTAATAGGTTAGTCCCAAAAATCATATAAAATAGCATACAAATGCATGTAAAACATTTAAGATGAATAATATAATAGCATGAAACAATTAAAAATTATAGATACGTTGGAGACGTATCAACATGACACGTTTTGTTTTAAATTTATATGGCTACCAAACATATATAAGCTAAGAATATCTACAACTACAGACATCAAATTCAGCCCCTCAAAGGCCAATGGGCATGTCCGGACGCTTCGCGGACATTGATTGGGCAATCCTCAAATTTTCTTCTCTACATATGAATAGCATATATTTTGAACCTTAAATCCATAAAAACATGTAAAAGAAAAGACCTACATACTATGTAAATCAACTAAAACCAAACCTACAGTACTTGTTGTCGGAGATGTCCATGATCTCTGTGTCAGGTCCGGGTACATAGATGACAGCCGCAACTCTGGTTTCTGCGGCTCCTCATCCGCCTCCACGCCACCCTCTGCCTCAACCTCCAAATCGGCGAAAAGCTCGTCGATCTCCGCATGTTGCTGCCGGATGAAGCACCAATTGACGTCCACACAGACCTTAATCCTGGAAGGACTCCACGATGGTGGTCTACTTCCTTACCTCCACCGCTTGGGCGACGTCGAACTCCTATATGGCATCCTACATGGCGAAACCCACAACCGGCTCTGGCTCCTCGATCATCAGGCCCCGCCACGTCCTCCTCCTCCAGATCCACCCACTCCATGGGATCTGGCTGCTGCTCCCCCTCCTCTTCTTCCTCCTCCTCCTCCGACTTTGACGAATCCGGAGGCAGGCCGGCTGCAAAAACCAGGGACATATCAAAATGTTATAATCGATCCCGAGATGGAGCTGCGATCCGGCCGTGATCCGGAGACAGACCAAAATATTGTAATCGATCCTGATTTTGTAACTGCATAACAAATATGGTAGTATAAAGGTTGAAGAAAATCTTCTACAAAGTCCAAACATGCACTGCATTTTCTAAAAGAAATTAACATGATGGTTTATTTTATGTTTTTACTATAATTGTGATATTGGTCGCGGCAAACATTTGTCCGACTTTTATGCTATATAAACTGAAGAAAAAACACAAAAACCGTGCAAAGTTATACACACCACCAAATTGAGTCTTTATATACAACTAACATACATACGGAGGCCTCGAGCTTGACGGCGAGTATACGATCAAGCTACCTGCTAGCTAGCTTTGCATGCAAGGTTACCGCCAATAGTGCTGGCGGGTAAGGTTACAAAGGATACTGTCGTACACTCCGGCTGTAGACCACTGCGGTGCAGACGGTGCCGTTCTAACGTTGACTGAAGGCTACCATCATTGACTATGACGATAGGCTGTGTTACCCTATCGTGAAGAACCTTGGCGGTAGGAAAAGGATTAGATCTTAAAATATTTTTGAACTAGGGTCGGATCACGCTAAAGTTAAAGCAAAGGGTCAAAACAGGGAATACGGCCGCGAGGGGATGCCATCTCTCTGCTTGCTCTCTGCTGCTACTACTGCTGCTACGTGGGGCTGTCTTGTTTAGCAATGCGAAGATGGTGCGGATAAAAGACGAGACAGACGTTTTATATAGCCACAGAGAGAGGTACGCTAGATATTGGCCCTGTTTGGATACACTAACAGTTAGAGATTATAGTTAGTTTCTATCTCATGACTAACCCTAAACTAACTCTAGCCAAAAAGGTGTTTGAATGGCAGGATTAGATTAACAATAGATGCATTAGGAAACTATCTTCAATTAGCACCTCTTGTGTGTGATAGTTTTTTGGGTGGGTAAGATGCAACTAGCTCAAACTAATCCTCATATTTGAATACTTCAGGGCTATTTAAGCCCAAACTAGCTTAAATTAACTCTAATCCATTAATCCAAATAGGGCCATTGATGGGTGGGGGATATCAATTCCACGTTGCCATGGCAGCAGGGGGTTCCAATAATTCACCGGATGCGCATGTGCCTAGTGCCAACATGTGCTGCTCAGGCCGGCCAGGGAACTACGGCGGGGCTACGGCTAAGTGAGTGGATCTCATCGGCAGAGCAGTGAATGACGATACTTTTGCCTGTGACGCTCAGCGCTGGATTGGATTCATTGCTTTCTTCCAATTTTACTTATTTCACCGGCCTAGTCAGTAGTCACTTCACTTGTTTGTGATGAAAGGCAAAGCCAGACAACGCATTGGGATCCTGCTAAGACATCTTTCAATGCAAAGGTGCTTAGATAAGGTGCTAAGTATATTAAATACCTTAGCAACTCAGCTCCCCAATGCATAGATGCTTAACTTGTTGTTGCTAAGTATACTTTATTTAATGAGTTAGTACCTAAAGTCTTTCATGCATTGCTCAAGTTGTTTCATTTATGTGGTTTATCTAGGTTCTCACGCTTGGCATTAGTTTTTTTCGGGTCATCAAAGTGCTTTCTTTCCTCATTAAATGTTGCGTCATGTTATTTTTTCACTTATGTGGCATGCTTAGTATCTGTCCACCATGAAACACTAGGAAGGGCCTAAGTTGATTGGCTAGACGACAAGCTGATAGACATGGATATGATTGATTGGGCCCGAATCAAATACGATCAATCAGTTTACTTATCAGTACCTTACCGTTGGAGCAAGAAAGGCTAGAAACCATCACATTTTGCAGTTTACTCATCTGGCGCGCCTGTTCGCCATGCGGGCCACGACAATACTCAACTTTTACAACTATACGCAGAGGTATTCTTAATACGCCGGGTTTAGAGGGTCATAAGCTGAGCGGCCGATATAATACCCTCGGCATACCATGATTTTGAAATTTGGCCGAGGTTGAACTCACCTGTTTGGTGTTGATAACTCGCAAGTGAGTTTGAATCACAATATAATTCTATCATTACATATTTTGGTTGGAGGGAAAGGAGTGTTTGGCTAACAGATTTAGCATTCTAGATAGCTACTTTATGGATATATCTCTAGCATACATTCTAGACATTTGGCTAAGCAAATATTGATCGTGTATTTTTTGTGGGAAACTGTCAATCTATTTATCTTCAATCATGGTAGTACAACGAACAAAAGAAATAATAAACATTACATTCAGATTCATAGACCACCTAGCGACGACTACAAGCACTGAAGCGAGCCGAAAGTGCGCCGCCGTCATCGCCCCTCCCTCGCCGGAGCTGGACACAACTTGTCGTAGTAGACAGTCAGAAAGTCGTCGCGCTAAGGTCCCATAAGACCAACGCACCAGAACAGCAACCACAGCGGATGAAGAAAATTTTAGATCAGAAGGATCCAATCTGAAGACACATGAATAAAGACGAACAAATACCGGATCCGAGCGGATCCACCAAAGACAACCACCGACCAAATCTCGCGAGATCCGTCGAAAACACACCTCCACACGCCCTCCGACGATGCTAGACACACCATTGGGACAGGGACTAGGCGGGGAGAACCTTATTTCATCTTCAAGAAGCCGGCGTCGTCTCGTCTTCTTAAGCAGGGCACAAACCCTAACAAAACTTGAAGATGCTCCTGAAAACGGAGCCCTCCCGCCGGCAAGGGCCGGGATCCGCCACGCACCCATGGCCCAAACGCCACAGGAGAAGTGGGAGATCGGCGGCACCGCTGACGGGAGGCAGAAACCCTAGCCGTCTTTTCTTGGAGGAGGGACAAATGCAGAAACCCTTCAACAAGTTGTTATTAATCGTGTATTTTACAAATGTTCACCGTGAATAAAAAATGTGGTTTAACCGTGTAATGCGAAATGTTCATTGTATTTTTAAAATATATTATTGCATACTGAAAAATGTGCATCATGCATTTCACAAATATTCTTGTGTAGTAAAAAATGTACATAGTACCTGTAGAAAACGTTATCATGTATATGAAAAATATTTTTCATGTATTATAAAAACTATTTGAAATAATTTTAAATTATACATTGATGACCCACAAGTATAGGAGATCAGTTATAGCTCTTTTCGATAAGTAAGAGTGTCAAACCCAACGAGGAGCCGAAGAAAATGACAAGTAGTTTTCAGTAAGGTAATGTCTGCAAATGCTGAAATTGTAACTAGCGGAATAGTTGGATAGCAAGATAATTTGTAGTGAGCAAGTAACTATAGTAGTAACAAATATGCAGCAAGGTAGTTCAATCCTTTTGAGGCAAATGACAGGCCAAAAAGGTCTCTTATGATAAGCAAAGCGTTCTTAAGGGTACACGGGAATTTCATCTAGTCACTTTTATCATGTTGATTTAATTCGTGTTTGCTACTTTGATAATTTGATATGTGTGTGGACCGGTGCTT